>NW_017100319.1:117243-123361 GCF_001263275.1 Habropoda laboriosa | reverse complement strand
CTGGAAAGCAAATGTAGGTATTATAATTTATATGCAAGATAATTTTCTACGGAGAAAATTATGTTTTAACGTTTCATGTGATATTGCCTTTAGTATGAAATTCTTTGAAGCAAGGTGTAACGCACAGTCCTACATTACAATAAGTGCAATAGTAGCGAGATTCCTTTCGAATACCCTTAGCTGCACAAACTTTACATCTTCTTGTTGCGTTCATCTTCTTTGGTGTGGATGGAACATACTCTGGAAAGTGACCTTCTACAGTCCTTTCTGAATCTGAGTTGCACTGTTGTCTCTGCTTTCTTGTCCCTGTTCCATCAATTACGACGTTTTAAGATTATTTCTTCTTGTCTTTTTTTCTTTTCTATTTATTATGTTTTTAATCACTTGTATCTTAGGTTTACATAAAAAACAGAGTTGTTTCAACTAAGCTCATAGTTGTGTGCGTTTATAATTAATTCAGGATTGCGAACATAGTTTGAAAACGAAAAAGCAAACTTGAAAGATGAAGGTACAAAAATTTTTGTTGTCTTTTAGGAATGATGAAAAAACGGCGCAAGATTATAAAGTTCAAGGCGGATCAGTGTTGCATTTGGTACTCGCATTAAGGGGGGGCTTATAATTATGACATTCCTGGTTCTGGAATGTGAATATCAAGGATTATTATACAATATCAACCAGAAAAATAATAGGACGCTTTCCAATCATACATTCGCGCTGTGTTTGCAAGGACTTACAATCGTCTTTGTATCTTTATGTGATTGAACGGTTATATATTTAGACTTGAAATAAATATTTAATAAAATAATTTAGTTATAGAAACCTAGTATTTGTTTAACCGACAGAACGATCGTTTCTCAATTATATAATTTTAAAGGAGCTGTACGAAAATTCATTCGGGTAATAGCGACGATGTATAATAAGCTATACTGTGAATGTTTCGGTTTGACAAAGTTATCGTAGTTTCTATCGAAGCGAGACCCGATCCGAATTTTGAAACTAATATCGTCCGGAAGTATCGAGCCCGCACATCAGTTTCTATGATATTTGCTGTTATGAGTTGCCAGACTCCATTTTGTTTTGAAAAATCGTTGGCAAATATTGCAGTACGCGGTAGAACTCTGGGGCTCCTCGTGTTTCGATGTAATGTGCCGTAGAAGAGCGTGCTGCGTTGTAAATGTAACACCGCATTTATCGCAGAACGATCCTGGCGAATGCAAACTCCATGCCGGTATCCTTGCGTGTGCCTCTATAAATTTATTTCTTCTTATCACTAACGCTATAATAATTATACCGTATCACGTAAAGTATTTCGTTCGAGACCGTCTTGGATTGTTTTAGAAGTAGTCTGCGATTGTCAAAAATATTAAAAAAGATGTTGCGTTTTAAACGAACGACAAAATCAAGCCACAAGTCGATAATCGAAAATCACAAGTTACTTGTTATTATACAAAATTAGTGTTTCAAAGCAACAAGATTACTTTATCAAAGGACATTGTTATATAACCTGGGATTCTTGAGAAAATATCAAACTTTACGTTCACGTTTATTTCATATCGAACGCGGTGCGAAACAATCGTTTCTCCAAACTTTTTCTTTTTATCGGGCAGAACAACACACATGGTGATTTCCAAGAATCTCAGGAAGCTTTTTAAAACAAAAGAAATTAAACATTTTTTTCCCTTCACGATATGTGTATATAGATATATATACGATATCGTAACAATGAATTTTATAGACAAGTTTACCGTATACTACCTATTGTTCACGAAACTCCACGACATCCAGGTATTTTGCGTTACGTAAAAATAACGGTAAGAAAAACTAAAAAGAGGTTCGAGCTTAAGAATACGTTCACACACACCACAGGCAGAACACAGCCATAATCAACGCGACAGAAATAAGAACGCAATTGTTGTGTATTTGCATTTATATTTTCGACTGCTTGTAAATAAATACCACAAATCGAGTTAAATGTCATCAGAATGTGTCCACCTGAGAGATAAGATGAGTGTGAGATTCGAGCAGTGTATATTCGTAAGTTTGCGCCTCGATGTATCCGAATCTCTCTCCTTTAGAAATATCAATACTAAGAACTTCCATTGTAAATCGATTTATTTACATTGCTGTAATAACATTTTAAAGCATACTTTTACGACGTTTTTTTTTTAACTCACTTACAAGCTCACAATGAATGCATAGACGTAACACGTTTTTTCAAAAAGGAAAATGAGAAAAGCTTGCGGCGGCGCGACTATCGAGACGGTACTTGACCACGTTATCTAGAGTCACTTTGCGTTTCCGCATCTAGGTATAAGGTGGTGCTTTGTTTCGCGTTCGGTTTCCGTATGGGGACTCGACCATACGTTTGCCGAATAAAAATCTCATCGAAACGCGATACCTACGTGTGTATCTCGTTTCTCTGCGAAAATCTACCGGCCTGTCAAAAAAATAAAATTGCTTACTGAAAACTCAATTTGCACCGATAAATGCATATATTTTGCCTTTTTTTTTTTTTTTTCTTTTCAAATACGACAGCTTAATAAATATATCCTTTAATCGGCGTGACGACGAGATATTTGCCTGGTTCTCGGACCAATAAACTATCGTGCGATACATCGTGGTGAAAATCCACGCCGTCACTCTAACATTTCACTTAACAACTAAGAAAAAAGACGCATCGCAATCAAGTACATATTTCACTTAACATTTAGTTCATTCCGATCGATTGTTTACGAAGCACCTCGGAAACAACTTTACTTTTCCTCGAAACTTCGTGCGATCTTCAACGGCAAACATCTACGTTTTAAAACTACGTAACTCTACGATTAAGTGCTTCATTGTGCATAAACACGTTTTCTTTTCTCAAACAATGAAGTTTTTTTCTTTTTTTTTTTTCCTTTTTACGTATAATTCGATATTGGTAGCTGAAACGGAATGCCTATATCTTTGCGAATTTGTCGCGTACCTTTAATCAAGGTTTCTTTTAAAAAAAGCAAGCATACTTTATAATTCCTATTCAGATGCACGTATTCGAAGCGACTGAGTTTCTCAAATCCTCGTGCTCGTTACTTTTTAATTAACGACGAGCTCTCGAATGCATGTTCGCTAAAACATTCCATAATTGTCCCTTATTTAAACGTGATCCCGTAGACACGATCTATTTAGCGGGATTAAATAGAATTTCCAAGATTCGTAGGATAAGAAGATTCTCAAATAATATCGATTACTAGAATCAATAAGCTAATTGTAATAAAGCGGTACACGATACTTAAATTGCGATACTTGTCGCGATAAAATATTATATATATACCTATATGATCGTTTTCACGCGACGCTTCTTCACTCCGTGAAACGGAAAATCATAGAAGAAGAAATAAAAATCAAGAGATACAAACGAATAGGTTCCGAATCGTATATCAATCGATCGAAAATTATAGCTCTCGTCGTATATAGGATTGATCGGTGAGTGAAGATCGTGATATTTCGTTGAATTTTCTACAAAGACAATGTTTACACGAAGCCACCGGTGTAAGGAATAAAATCTTTCAGTTCTCTTATACTCTCTTATACGCGTTCAACTGTGGTAAACATCTGGAAAGTTAATATGTAAAATGTAAAACTAGATAATTGTGTGTGTTATGTGTAAGGCACTGTCCATGCGCTTCCCCGAATCTATGCTAAATTCATCTTGATCGCAAAGAAATATCGAGCACGCGAACAACAGACGTGTAAACAGAGTCAGTGTAATACTGAAATTGTTCTCGAGGACGATCTTTTTCGTATGCATCGTTACATACATATGCCGGTCGTATAAAGAGTTGCACGCGACTACAACGGCTAACACTTAGCCGTGACGCGTACGAAGGTAAAGTATGTCACATTGTCCGTGTCCAAAAATGTCTCGAATGCTTTTTTTTTTGCACTTGCGCGGCGACGTACAACATATGATATGGATATCCTGTGTGTATTTTGCACGTTCTATTAATCGTCGACTAATGTGCATATATATATATATACGTACATGTGTATATATATGCAAGTATCGAACAACTGCATTATCATCGAGGGACTTCAACGGTATAATGATCGGACGCGTAACAGAGATCCATGGAATCCGCCGATTTATACAGTCGGTGAAAGATGGAAGAAAAAAGATACGACAAGAGAAGGAAAAAAAAAATAGCCGTGTGAACGATGGCTTGTTAAAGTACTGTACAGCATTGACTAGAATCCTTATAAAGTGGAGACGCATTAATAGCATTACATATCGTAATTAGATCGTTCAATTTCTTATCAGCTTATACCTAAAACGACGAACGAAATGAAAAAAAAAAAAAGAAAAATTAGCATTCGCGCTACGACACTCTTCATCGAAGCCGAATTCTACACTCTCGCGTGTCACGAGTAACGTAGTGGGTGCGAAAGGGATGAAAAATATAAGCCAATCGACCATCGATTTTTTCGGCTCCCTCGAAACCGAACAACGAGTTACAGTATACACACTATGCTAGGGAAGTAACGAAAGAAGAGGATGGGGAAAACGATAAATAAGCGAAATGCCACGTTACTGTCCTCGAGCTTTAGCGATTTACGTTTAACATCGATTAATACTAGAAATTCGAAAAAAGAAAAAAAAAAGAACAATACGATTTTTTAATACTGGATGCGAAAAAAAAGGCGCGAGTTGATCGGTGTTTCAGTGTGTATATACACTAAGATCGACTGGGATAGAGTAGACTGTTTATGAAAAAGCGGACTTACCGAACGGAAAAGGGCTTTGACATCGACGATGAACAGCTAATGGACAAAGAAAATAAAAGGGGAAGAAAAAAAGAAGATAAAGGAAAGAGACATTGCCATTGGGGCGCGAATGGAGAACGAAGAGAGTGAATGAGAAGAAGAAGAAGAAGAACGTAGGGGGCTGAGGGCTGGGGGGGTGTGGGGAACCAGGGCGGAGCGAGAAGCAATGTTTCTCGGCGCGTACGAACAAAATTATTCTTTACGAGTCCAATTCGTTTTTCGAGCTGCGCTGCTTCTGGATCGTTTTTTGCCATTGCATGTTATGTTTCAGACGCATGTGACGTCGCAGGTCGGTTCTACGACTGAGAGTGGTGTGACATAGGATGCAGGTAGTCTGGTTGCGATGCACTTCAAGGTGCTGGGTCAGCGAAGCAAGGTGCTTGTAAACGCTTCCGCAGAGTCTGCACGAAAAACGCCCTGGACCCTGCATCACCACTTGACCAGTTGTATCGCCAACATGCTTCCGATTGCGTCCCACCCCCCCTGCAACACATTAACAGCCACGTGACCCGCCGATTCCTCATTCATTGGTTTCTAGTCAATTACAATTTCACAATCAGACTGAGGGGACAGTAACACGTAACACAGACTAGATCATTCTTCTACCTGTGCTCGATGTACTTCTTTTCTTAGCTACCACAACACCTTCGATTCGATCTTCTGCTGATTCGCGTTACCTCGCAGACCCGACGCTCGTAATCCCACGATTGCTCTCTCTCTCTCTCTCTCTCACTCTCTTCCTCTCTCTCTCTCTCTCTCTCTCTCTCTCCCTCTACCTCTCGATAATTACGACCATCCGGTTCTACGAATCGCAATATCAGCAACGACCATCTTTTCTCTATGCACGTTCGTTTCTTTCAATTTCCTTTCTCATTCTCTACCAGCTTATTATCATCTTCTCCTTCAATATACACTACCGCTATATCATACTCGTATTATTACTGTGTCAGAATTTGAACGAAAAAGAAAAACGTGATGACAGTGAGAAGCGTGTGAAGACGTTAAAGCACAATTAACATAGCGCAACGATAAACGCTCAAATTAACCAAATTGTACCATCTTCGAAACACAGCCATTAATCGAAGTTGATTGATAATTAGTTTTAATCCTCTGGTATTCGTAAGTAAAGTATACTGACCCTCGTTAATTAACGTTACCGAGTTCCGACTCAATTCTCTTTCTTTCCTTTCAATTAGGGCTGCGCGAAGCTTGGAGCAACTAGTTGCATACTTACTTATAGGTATCGATTACGAACTTTGAATGATAAATTTTAATTCGAGTATAACGACGTCAAAATTTGATATTCCATTTTTTTTTT
>NW_017100319.1:116320-117045 GCF_001263275.1 Habropoda laboriosa | reverse complement strand
AAATAAAGAAAGAAATTTCAAATTTTCTAAAGTAATAATTGGCAATCTTGTACTTATTTGTATTGTGGCTTTCGAGGAATGTGCACATTCGTTTTCATTAAATTAAATATACGTTTATCGCACACAAGTGTAAATAAACATGTGTGTGTGTGTGTGTACATTTTAATGTATTTCCCGCTTCTTAGAAAATTCTCTTAGGGTCGTAACGTAAGCTAATATAAATAAAGACAGAAAAGATATTCATTGAACGTACAAAAGAATCTACATACGTACGTATATATCGCACTAAACGTTGATTCGTGCCTCTAATGAAATATTGCTAATTTCGATAAAACAACACGTGTCGAAATTACGTAATGAAAAGTGAACGTGCAAGTTATGCGACGTAAAGTAATGACAAGCACGAAACGTAACGCATGCGATCGTGAATTGTAGTAACACAAGCATTGTCAACCCGCGAAAAGAAGATTTGCTTTTGCGCACGGTAGAAAATGTTGATAAATCGTTCGCGTGCGCGTTGACTGCCACGCTAATTTCTTTTCCTCTCTCTCTGTAGAAGGAAAGATACTTTGTTTCTCGCAACGAGTAGGACACTTAAACAAAATCGTAGCGTAGTCAACGCGACTAAATCGACGACTAAATTGTTCCCTTTCTTACTTCTTTCAACTAGCTTCGATTTGTACTTCGTCACGTCACAATCAAGTTCCGCGTGATATACGTTCTTT
>NW_017100319.1:114125-116153 GCF_001263275.1 Habropoda laboriosa | reverse complement strand
CCCTCCCGACTTGTAAAAGTTCTTTCGAATAAAACTTACGTTATAACGTTGTACACAGATGAAACTTAAATTAAATTTAATAAAAGAAAAAAAAACAAACAAACAAATAATAAGCATAACAAATTGAACAAAGGAGACGTAATGTAAAAAGTAACATAGAATAAAAGCGCTATCTTTTGTGTCCGTATCGAGATAGAGACGTGTAAACGGAGAAAAAATTCTACGTACATACATATGTATCTATATATTACACAGATAGCCGAACCAGCGCCACGTACGTGTACATGATTTCGGCAAGCTTCGTATCCTATACGTATAACTAAAGTAGTACATGAGTATGTTTAATATCATCAACGTACATGGTATGGCCAAATTCTAATCTGGGAGCAACGCACGAGCCTCCGAGACGAACGAATGAGCAACGCGAATGCCAATCACTGTCAAACACGGCTGTGAACAGGTTGGCTGCAAAGCGTGGAGCAAGAATAATTCATCGTGTTCCACTTAAAAAATAGATAGAACGAAGAAAATGGCACGTTTCCTTTTTGTTTTTTCTTTTCGTTTTTAGTACAAGGTTCTGCATCCGATCAACAATTGGATATTTGTTTGACGCGGTTCGTACGCATTCCGCGTGTGATACCTCGAGGAAGTTTCTACGATCTTTCGCGGCGTTTCGAAGAAAACAAGAAAAATGTCCAGATCGATCGGAACAATAGAGAATAAAAGGTAGAAACTATCGTTAAGCCGATCGTGAAGCTTTCGTCGAGGCGAATTGTCTAGAAATGATCAGTCAAAAAGATTTAGCTAAAGAAATAACGAAAACGATCGAACGTTTCTGTTCAGTCTGACAATTCGTTGATCCACCGTTCAGGATGTCGCGAACATTGTCTAATCGCGGCTGACCACCGCACGAAGAAAGATGCACATTCCTCCTTACACGCTATTAAGTACCGAACTGATTTGACTAGATAAAATAATTTGCCTTTTCGTTTCTTTTCTTTTCGTTTTCACTGCATGTCTTTGGTTACAAAAAACGTTAACATAGGTGTTCAGTGTGATTACGCACGGGATCTCTCTCGTTCTCGTTCTCGTTCTCGTTCTTCTTCTCCTTCTTCCTCTTCCTCTTCCTCTTCTTCTCCATACCTCCTACTCCCTCTTTCCACCTTTTCTCCTCCTTTTCTTTTATATGCAATATCAACATATACTTAACGAGCGTACACATACACGTACGCATGTGTACCAAATGACTAGGGTGTAAAATATAAGACAGGCATCTTTAATATAGGTTTCCCGTCGACGACTAGAGTGGAATAACATTTTACGATAAATGCCGTCCGTACTTTCTCCATACGGAGATACGAATTAAAACAATAGGGTTACTAACGTTCCGTTTCTCGAATCAAACTCGAAACTCTTTGGTGTATGTTAGACTCGGCGAATCTATTCGTGTCGATCTTGGAAGATTCGAGTCGCACAATAAATAAGTAGGTATATACGTAGATAAACGAGCGAAAGTACGAATGTACATCTATAAAGAGAAAGAATGATACACTGTTGGGATGAAACACGATCGGTGAAAGAAAGCAAAGCGCGCGTTTCAAAGGTCGAAAAGTCCCGTTGGAAATTGGGCGCGATTCGATCTGGCTTAGCAGTATAATATACGAATAGAGAAAGAGAGAGGACTAATAATATATAGTACGTATAGAGATAGATAGGGGTGGTTAGTGGAAAAGGGAGAGAGGATCGAAGGATCCTTGTTTATCCTCTCTTCCGTCGACGGGGGCGTAATTTCGACGCGGCGTATTCGGACTAAGGAATAGGACTAGAGGTGATTCGTTCGACGCTGCTCTCCCTAATGCGTATAGTGGTGTAAGTGGCGCTAGGCTCGAGGCCGGCGGTAGGACTTCCGGCGTTTTGGTGGGCGATCGCCGTGGAGGACACGGAAATGGGCGTCGGCAGGGACGTCGCAATGGAGGCATCGGTCGCCGTGGAGGCACCGGTGACGGCGGTGACAATGGGCACGGTGGT
>NW_017100319.1:83843-113386 GCF_001263275.1 Habropoda laboriosa | reverse complement strand
AACCGTGCCGATTTTTTAAATGTCGCTTCATGTGTGTAGTGCGGCTCAACACTTTGTGACACACTGGACATTGTGTCGTTCCTTTATGCATGTTCATGTGTTTGTACATCGAGTCCCGATTCCAAAATGTTTTACCGCAGAGTTTGCACGAATGCGACGGCTGTTCGATGACCACCGTACGTGAATCTAAATCAGATATAAACGTTCATGGTAGTGGGTGCGCCGATCTCGAGCGAACACAATCCGATATCCGACGCGATATTATCGTCATCGTCATCATCATCATCATCATCATCATCATCTCCTCATCATCGTCATCATCATTTTTACTCTCGCACTCTCTCTCTCTCTCTCTCTCTCTCTCCCTCTCTCTCTCTGATCCTTTTGCGTATCGTTCGACAATGACTACTACGTTTCATCGATAAACGTTACAACATGATCTTATTCCCTTTTCTTTTCTTTTTTTTCCTTTTTTTCTATTTTCTACGTTTTTTTTTTTTAAATTTCTTATCGTTAATTCGTTCTTCTGTTCGCTTTCTTTCCTCTTTTTTCCCCTTTCGTTTCTCAACTTATTCATTCGCTTCTCTCCCTCTCCCTGCATTTTGCTACCTACTGTCCATTCACTCGCTTACTACTACTCATCCTCCTCGATCTATGTATGTAAGTACGTATCAACGATTCGAGGAGACGAACGATAAGAAAAGGCAGCACACACGAATCAGTTGTATAGGGAAGAGCAACCACGAGGTGATAAAACACGCAACTGTAAACTCTTGGAGCAGTCATGCTACTGTGATTTGTGGATACAATGTTCGAATGACAACAAAACAATGTGTATACGTACAAAACATGTTCGATTATTCATGCAGAAGAATATCAGATGTCCTATTTTGATGGTGTCGAGTGGTTACAGTTAAAAAATGCAATTGAAAATTACAAAACAAGCATCTTGTAATTACAGTGATCACACGTTTACCTTAAATGGGATACACAAAAAAAAAAAAAAGAAAAAAGAAAATTAGGTTGGTCTGTAAATATTTGTCAAAAACGCCTGCCGTGTGCAGTGAACCGACAATCATGTATTCCTTTTGAGCAGTATACGTTCGTGTATGAGCGTGGGTACATAATACGGTAAAAAGTTCAAGCTACGTTTCTCCTCGCGAACAACGCAAACACTCCCATCAACGAAAAACACAAAACATTTTCTACGATATTTTTATTTCCAGTTTGCGCATGTACAAAAGAAAAATGGTGACTTGTTGTTGTTGTTTTTTTTTCTAGCAAGCATACTCTCTGTACATTGATAAGGTACGCGATATAAAGTGGTTCGTTTCAAGGTATTGATTCGTTAAAAGTTTCATAACGATGACGAGGATTTCATACTAAAAGACGACGAAATCCTTTCGCCTATGCTCCGATTAACGGGGGGGGAAGAAATGGTAGGTACACATATCGGAAATGAACGGGAAATTTCTATGCGATCTACTCCTTGAACAACTGTGAATTCAGACGTGTGAAAGTTATCGTATCAATTGTCCGTTTCCCTCTCTTTTCCTTGCTCTTCCGTTAATTGCTGTACAATAAAGATAAAGACGTAAAAAAAAGAAGAAAAAAAAAGAAGGAAAGAAATCAATCTTTCGATAAAAAAAAATACCTTGCGATAAAATGATAAAACGGTAGAAATGAGATCCCTGCAATTTCTATGGTATCTTACAATTATTATGTACACGGTATGTACAATTCAGCCGTAAATCGTGTACCGTACACGATACTAATTAAGTATACTGTATTCGTGGAATGATAGATATTCTACGCACAAGCTTCGATTCTGCGTGCACGATAATTAAACACGAAAGTCGATTAAAAGCAAGAACAAGTGAATGCAAACGATTCACCGTGAAACACAAGTATGGATTTCGGTTTCTTTTCGCATGAAATTCGGAATGGCAAACTTAAACGTGTCGAACTCCGCTTGGCTTAGGTACAAGCGGATTCGTAAAAGCAGTCTTGCAATTTTCCTACGTGTTACAATTTGTCACTTTGTTAACTGTATAAACTGTTTCTAGTTTCGAGGAATCTCGTGTTATTTAACGCCGTGAACGTTCAACATGTGACAACGCATCGTGTATTTTCGAGTGAAAATAGTCTGACAGATGGGACAAATTGTGTCACCCCTATGTATGCTACGATGGTGCGCCAAAGAGTCGCCACGATTGTACGTGCGACCGCAGACGTCGCACACCCAACGACCAGTTTCGTCGTGAAGAGGTTTAGACCTACGTCTGATCCTTTCGTAACCATGGCTGGTCTGTTGCTGTTGGTGTTGCTGTTGTTGCTCGAGCTGTTGCGACTGCTGCTGCTGCTGTTGCTGCTGCTGTTGCTCGTCAAGTTGACGTTGACGATGATTCCCAAAAGGCGTTGTATCGTGCTTAGATTCTGCGCACACAATCCAAAGTGTTCCCATACACACAGCAGACAGGCTCATACTTATGTGATTAACGTTTTCTGCAGCTTTGCCCGCTGCGCTTGCCTTTCGTTCTCTATATTGTTTTTCAAATGTTAACGTGTCCCGAGAAAATCGAACTAGCTTGGTTAAATTTCTGACGCGTCAAGCGTCTTGCAGAGATTAGGAGGTAAAGGTTGATCGGAGAGGATACGACGAGGTTGTAGTATTGTACGACGAACAGGCAGGAAAACCGACATTTTCGTACAGGGTCCTGTGTGGTATGAAATATCCACGATTTTGTGCATATTCGACCCAGTGGTTCAGTGGCTAAAGAGAAAAGAGTTTCTTTGTTTTCTTTTGTTTACAGCCGCAATGATACACTGATTAAATGAATTTGCACGATTGATTCAAGCGTTGTTCGTTCGTTATTACAACAGTTTTACCATCTTTGAGCGAGTGACAAAGAAAAGGTGTATTTGTTTTTTTTCTTTTTTTTCTTTTTTCGGAAAGTTTTATTAAAACTTCCTAACAATGATTCAGGTATGAAATATATCTTTCGAGGCTGTTGCTCTTTTAGTAAAATCGTATACAAACATCCTGTAATAATGTGAAAGTTTTAACTATAAACAGATACGGCGTATTAACGTATAAACATAAAATTAACCCATTCGCTGTCGCTCATCACCGAATCCTACTTGGGATTCTAGGTTAGAAACTAACTTGGAATATGAAAGGGAAAGCTAACGAAGTAAAATAGGAAAATTCGATTTTCCGATATTACGCATCACGCTTCTCTAGCTGGCAGCGAAAGGGTTAAACGAACATAGCGCATCGCACCAACAGTCGCATTTCTCTCAACGCACGTACACGAGAGGTTTACCTCGCGTAAGTATCTCGAAGCAATTAGCGAATACGGAATAAAAAATCACGCGCGATCGTTTCGAAGCAAGAAAGAAAAAAGAAAAAAAAAATAAGAGAGAGTAGAAAACGAGAAGTAAAATAGAAAAAATCGAAGAAAAAGTCGGTTAATTGTTAAAAATCGCTTATCCTCTACGTTATATGTTTCTCTCTGAGGAACTTTACGTTTTCTCGCGTCATCTTTCGTCGATGGCACCTTCTTGTTCTCTCGTCTTCTGACACACATATCAGTCTATTTAACGCGAATACGATCGATTCGATGGAAATAATCTCTCGAGTCTATTATTCACAGCTTAAGTATATTAGTAGAAATGAAATGCGAAGGATAAGTAAAAATGTAGCGACGTCGAAAGGATATAGTAAACCGTTGAACGGGATACGGGTATACACGTATATGTGGGATAAATCTACTACTCCATGATAAAACGGTCACCGGACGATTGATCTCGATCGCTGTTTCCTACAGGTGAGCCGACGAGTAGGAGAACAGTCGAAAATGAATGTCTCCTCGCGAGGTGATGCTACGCGACGTGATCACTTTCGAAAGTTCAACTTAGCGTCGACACTGAACGTGCACTTGTGGATGCGCAGTAAGTGAGCCTTCATGTCGTAACTTCGACTGAAGATGCGCTGACAAATCGGGCACCTGGTCTGCCCTGTATGCAAGTCCTTGTGCAGTGTCAACGACATCGGATGCTTGAAACCTTTCCAACAAATTCTACAGCGAAACAATAATTCTGTATCCGTGGACTGACCGTAGTCATCGTCCGAGACGAGGTCCGCGGTTGCAGGACCGGCGCTACCACCCCCGCCCCCTGCGGTATCTCCTGCTCGTTCTACAAATAAACACAAACACACAAGATCACCTCTGTATTAACCACAATACACTGTGTGCCATATGCAAACTTAGATATCGCGTTCTCGCCGAGGCACGATACCTTTTCACCCTCTACTTCTTTTCTTACTAGCTCTAGCTCTCTCTCCATCCACGGCCTTACGTTCTTCGACAACGTTTACCCCATTCTTTTTTCCTTCCTAGTCTGTCTTGTCCATGTAACGCGAACGCTGCCTTCAGCGAACGTTCGCCACCAATTGTTGCACGGATCGCTTGAAATTTTTACTACGATTTCGGCAACGATCGACCGAATATGCCGTTCACAACGATACGGTCGATCGTTTGTTTTTGTTTTTTGTGCGTTCAAAAGCTCAAGCTGATTAGAATAAGTCCGATTAGACCAAACAACAGAGAAACAGAGAGCATACGACACCACCGAAAGGAGATTCAAGCTCGCTAAGTCCCCAGGCTGCCGAAATACACCGAAAGTAACAATATACCAACAACGCGACATTTCTCATTTTCGCGATTCATTCACTTTCCCTTTCCCTCCTCTCTATCTTAATCTTCGCGTTAGAACTTCGTAAAAGGATCGTTACGAAAGGTAAGCTGTCTTCGACTACAGTATCGCTTCGATTCTTTTTATTATATGCTTCGCATGTATTTCACAACTTTTTTCTTTTTATAAAATTCTTCGTCGAGCCGAATTTTTCACGACGTTTCACGCTGCGGCTTCGACCGATCCAACGCCTAATATTATCACGAGTATTTGAAAGGAAACAACTTGGACGGCATTCTATAATCGTATAAACCGTACAAAGACAATTAAAAAAGAAAAGAAAAAAAAAAGATAGAAGAAGAAGAAGAAAACGCTAACTTGATTCTGAAAAATCTACACTATCGGAGAGCTTAAGGCGATCAATTCATGATGCTATGAAACTTCCAACGATTGATGTCAGTCTATGTAAGTGCTCGTACTAGAAAGCACGCTGTACATCGTTATTCGTCTTACGGTTAAATCCACGAGATACATACAAATACAAAAGGCATTCATTCGACGCGATGTAGCATTAGTAAACTTAATTCTACGAGATCTTCGGAGCGTTACAACGATAACGACAACGACAACGACAACGATAACGACGAAGAACGCAAGCTTTTTCTTTTTTTCTTCTTACAGGACAACTTTCTTCTCGTAGTTTTGTACCGACCGTGTGACACGTAGTAGCGAAATGAAACGCGTGTCCGCATGATGAAAAATTGTATTGTCGTGGTACGAGTGAGCTGGGTATTTGTCGATCGTTAAGTATCACGAAACGTACCAAGATGCGGTCGACAGATGCGTAAAATAGATAAAGCGTGCCTTATACAAGACAGGACCAAATAGGTATCGCCACTCGGACGAAGGTGCCGAGTATTCCTATCTAATTGTAAGTACTCTTGACAAAGAGAGTCGTAGAACATTGTCGTATAAAAATATGAAATCGATAACGAGTTTACCTCGTCGCGCAGTCTTATGTATAGAGTCAAGATTAAGTTAAATAACGCGATCCTTCTATTACTCTAGCGTGTGCATATTAATCGATAAAACCGTCGGTACGCGACCAACTTACCAAATATAAAATACAAACGGTCGAAGGAGCATCCGTTGCTGGATGATGATATCAGCTAACCGATAATTTACAACTAACCCGAATTATAAATAAACTCTAAGTTGGCAGTTAACGTGACGCTAAAAGACAAACAGTTGATAGGTGAACGACACTTGCAACGGGACGCAAGATCGTGTTCAGAGTACGATACGTTTTCCAACGAGAACGAAGATACACCGTTGCTATCACCACGCGGTAACAGCGCAAGATCGTGTTCAGAGTACGATACGTTTTCCAACGAGAACGAAGATACACCGTTGCTATCACAGCAACAGTCAATTATCGAAGGACCAAAAAACAGATACACGATATATAAAATATTCTCTGAAATACTTTACATTAAAAAAAGGTAAGAGAGAGAGAAAAGAAAAAAAGGCGACGGAATGAAACGATCAGCTAAATGAGCTACACGAAAGATAACGCGAAGAATGATCACGCATCCGCATCGAGAACACGCGGAACGTACATCGCACTCAACAATCTCGCGCAATAAATCCGAGGATCACAAGGTACACGAGTGGGATTATCGGTCGATAAAAGAAAAACGTGGAGAGCAGATGTACGAAAGCAGGGCAGTAAAATTATTCGCGATCGCATCAAGAAACAGAAGAGAAAAAAAAAGAGAGAAAAGAAAATAGTCGGACATTTTGCAACAAACGAACAAGCATACAGAAATCACCGAAATACGACTTTCTCCCTTCCCTTCTCTCGCTCTCTCTCTCTCTCTCTCTCACTCTCTCTCTCACACACACACACACACTCTCTCTCGCTCTTCCTCTCATTCTTTCTCCCTTTCTCGTCTTGCCCCTCCCCTGTTGTCTTTTTGTTCGTTTTTACTATCCATTCGTCTCGTTATCCCTTTTCGCGGATGTAACACAGAGAAAGTCGAAAAGCACAGGGCGTGATTAGTCGAGTAACGATATTAACTGAGGGCGGTCGGAGGGGGCGAGTTGGTGCTATGGGGGCGGGATGTGCGGGATGGCGCGCATTTTGTGAAAATCGACGAAACATGGCCAGCGGCACAAACAGGCATTGCAGGGCCAACATTTGAAGCGCGTCTGCCTGAGCTTTCCACGTGATGTGACCATTCCGCGCTGCTTGCAGTGTACACATACTTTTCCGTGGCCGTTTGCTTTGCTGAGACTATGCGGCTGACCAGATACGTACGTAATCCCTCCTGAAGAAAACACATTGGCCAAACACTTCGGTTAGTCAATTCTTAAGTATATGTGCACATGCAGGCAACCATTAGTAGTAAACAAATCTCTTTAACGACCAATCCCAGCACCAACCAATCCCGTAGCCGTGAAAGCCAGTCTAGAGTATCAGCAATACCAATACCCGCGATATAGATTTTCCGTACGTGTATGCGTGTATTTTAGGTGGAAATGTAGCATTGCCAGGTGCTAGCCGAATTTCTCCATCACCCATTTCTTTTCTTCTCCTTCCGTTTCTCTTCTCGGTCTTTCGGTCGGTCGTATGTAAGTACACACGATGTACATACGAAATCTTTAGTTGTTAATCTCTTTCAAACATTCTCTCCTTCTCCCTATCACCCCACCCTCCCTCACCCCTACCTCTCCTCCTCCTGCTTTCGTTTCTCCATATAAAACGCAGCCTGGCAACTATGATGCACTTGTACGAGCATCATATTACACATTTTACATATATTATACATATGTTAGAGTAGATATATCGCGAATGCTTCTCCTTCCGATGCGAAAACCGAGTCGTCCTCGATGAATCAATCGTCTTTCTTTCTGTCAGTCTCTGTCTTCGATCATCGAAAAACACCGTTCGTTTAAACTTCTTTTTTTTTTTTTCTACTTTACTTTTTACAGTTTTAACTTCGATACGTGCCTCTGCTGCTGATCGTCTCGGAAATATTCTTCCTATCGTTCGCCGTCTGCGCTTCGATACGTTCTTTTACAGATTCGAAAGCAGATAAAGATGAAACGTGCCTCGTCATTTATTTATTTACTTATTTATTTTTTTCCCCCGGCACACAAAGCAACGTCAACATCCCGATAAAAACGACGATCGTGTTGCTTCGGTACTTTCCGAGTTTTCACGAAGATCGATCTGACCGACGATTCGACGTCTTGGTAGAAGGACTTCTTCGATACGGCATGTTATCGTCAATTTGCTGGAGAACGATGCGTCTGCATACGATTCAACTTTTATATCGCCTCACGCTGAATTATAATACCTTTAGCGCGTACAAGCGAGCAAAGGAGAGTAATTCCACGCGCACGGGAGCGCGCGCGAGCACACACACACGCACACTCACACGCACACGCGCACACCACTTGTAATCGAGCGTCTGTTTAATAGCTCTTCCTCGCGTTAATAACGTACAAGTAGACATCAACTCCTGTATCGTATAAATCGTTATTTACATGGTTATTTCACGCCTGGAAAAGTTACATGGGTTGCACACGATTCTATCATTTCCTCTCTTCGATTTACAGTTTTCGAACGGTACTTTTTTTTTTTTTTTTTTTTTTTTTTTTTTTTTTTTTTTTCGTGAAAAAAATTCTTCTAGAAAGCCTGTTTTTCAATACTATCCGTACGCAAGAGAGCAACTATCGGTGAACTTTCTACACGATAGGATTCGCGCTTATTCGAATAATTCATGTTCCTGCTTTTAACGATCAGACGATAAACGTAAAATATGTTCTGCTTACCTACCTGCCGAAATTACCTTTCGAAACAGGCCAAAATGTATATGTATTTCGGATCGGGTCGCGTTAAAGAATATTTTTTTACCAATACAGTGGAATTTTCTTGTGTTCGGAAAAGTCGCGTCGCAATAATTTATATATCCGATGTTCCTCTATATATGTAGGTAAATTGAAATTTACCGAAAAATGTAGTTCAACGTTCGATAAAGTGAACGTAATGCTTTCATTTCTATCGGGTTCTAAAGGCTTATTGATTCGACCTAGATATCGGATTCCCACGCACCCATATTGATTTTTCACAAGTTTACGACACATTATATAAAAAGAAAGAATAAGTAATAAGATATTCGGATACGGAAAAGGATCGTTTACATGCCATTATCGCCAGCACCACCACCATTGCTACTTCAAATTAGTTGTTTTGCAAAGCTACGAAATTTTTTCTTTTTCTTTTCCATTTTTTTTTTTTTGTTCGTTTTTTAATAAACAAAGAATTTGCAAGTTAATCTTAAATGCTAACGCGGATCGAATGATCAACCAAACAGGAAATAAATAATTCAACCGTTGAATCTATTTTCCACTGTATTTCGAACACAATTCTTGGAGATTCTCGTTCGATGTTATAGATTCGCGTAAAAGAGTTTCTAGCAATTTTAAGATTAACTTTGCATGCAAGTAAATCGACGTGTGTGATACTTGTTTCACACACGTACGTGCGTGTCCTGTGAAGTTCTACAGATACAAAGAAGTTACCTCATACCAGCGTTGAAAGGTATTTTAGTGTATACACAGAAATATGCTTACAGTTAGTGCGCATAAGGAACGTAGTGGTGGCTTTGTACGAGTTATTAAGGGAATGTTGATGATTGTCGGCACACATACAGCACTTGGCAATGCTTACTAAGTATCTACAGTTCAACCTACACCCGAGTGCCTATGCCATACATTTATATCCAAAAACCATGCATACTGTATACTATAGTACAATTAAATGATTAATAGAAATAAAGTAACATTCTTTCACAATAGAAAATGCATCTCTTCGAAATACTTATAAGACATTTGTATCAATGTTTTACTACACGATCGTTTAAGTTAACCCGATCCTAATGTGTTTTTTTTTTTTTTTTTTTACCAGAATAAAAAATTGTCAAATGAAACAGATATTGTGAAAAGTATATTAGGTATATAAAATTCAAAACCTAATATCTTCCTTTGTTTTTTTTTGTTTTTTAAATTTCTACTTCCTCCTTTTCTCATCCAATCGAATTTACAAGTAACAATTGAAATTTTTGTTGCTTCTTTAAAATCTGTTCATCGTGAATTGATAATAAATCAATGCCTTTACTTTTGTTAATGTCTTGTAAATAAATTATGTGTGTATAAGAATAGTACAAAAGCTGTATACACTACTGAATTTTTATACAATTTGTATTATGAGAAAATCACGCATCTTTCCCCTCAAGTTATGTAACAAAATTAATTCCCCTCCTAGTCTGCATAATTTTATCATTGAACTTCGATACAGATAACTTGAAGTTAATAAAAGTTATATATAAAAATATGCATGAAAACTGTTTTGTACCCATATTCGAACGACTTCGTAAACGCGATGTATATTATAAAACAGTTAAATTTTTTAGAGATTTTTTTCAACATCGATCGATATAGCATCCATTAACATTTGCGCGAGCAATATATGGGTACATAACTTAAAATCAATCTGCAATGCCATTTCTTTCGTATAAAAAGCACATTTAAGGCCAAAATAATCTTTAATCGCTAATCTTTAAGGCAGCTAAGATAATCTTCAACGTCAAATATATCGATTAAAATTGAATCACTCAAAAAAATATACCAAGCAGATGTAATAATTGCATTATGTGCGTTTTATCGATGATAAATTTTCATTACAATCCTGATAATAGTTGCGATAGTTTGTTCGAAAGAATTATAGAAAGATATGGCAAAACATTGAGTCGCGTGTTATAACAAGGTAAGGTAAATGCTAATTAGAAAACACTTACCCTGTACTGCTTCTTGTGTTAACCTTTCTCCAGAAGTACTAGGTTTTGAAAGCAAGTGTCCTAATTAAAAGACAAAATTATACAACATATCTCTCAATGCATTTGAAGTAAAAATTGTTATATTATTCAAGTATTAATGGAGATCTTACCAACATCTGTTCCTTGATGTTTAAGATCCAAGCTATCTGAAGTAGATTGATTACTCGAATAAAATGTTTGAGTGATATCAGGTTTCTGATCATGGTCGGGAGTATTGGATGATGTATCTTCTATACCAATTTTATTTAGCGAACTGTCTCCTAAACTTTGTTCTTCGTAACTACAGCTACTTCCATCTTGTACTAAATATTCAGGCATTTCCAATTTCAAATTCGGCATAAGAGGAATTATTTCAACAGGATCCGATCCAGTCGGCGTCTGATTTTCTGATGCTTTATTTTCAGAATCTTTTGTAGTTAAGGCATTACCTAGAGCCTTTTCTACATTAGTATTTGCATTTTCTCTACATTTTCGTCTTTTGCTCGGTGGAGCATCAGGTTGTAGATCAACAGCGTGAAAAGGCATTGGAGAAGAAGGTGACTTATTTCTCTTGTTATCTGTTGTTGATTTACTAGAAGCATTCTGAAGTTGGATTTCAGGTTCATTGGGAATTTCTATGTCATCCTGAAACATAGATTAAAACAATGCCATGTATTGTCATGTTCGTTTTTTCATTTTCACTTTTCAAGCATAACAATTTTGAAAAACATACCTCGACCAAACTATCGTTATCTTTTCCTGTACCATCGGTAAGACCCTGAACGGCTAGTAATTCAGCAGTTGTTAAAAAGCTAGCTAATTGTTCTTGAACCACGTTTACTTCACCTTGGTACATAAAATCAACTAATGCAGCCAAATCATCAAATTTTACATTACGAAAAATTATAACAGGATGTTGACAAGGATTTTCCTACAATAAAATAATTATTATTCATTTTCAAACATACAATATTATTGCATGTAAACATACAATTGTTTAATTTTATATTTTAACTCACTTTAAATAAATCTCTGAAATATGTGCTACATGCAGATAAAAGCATTTTATGTGCTCTTATTCTTTTTCCCTCGCAACTTAAAGTCACATCAACAAGATCTTCTTCTGTTCTTAATGTGTCAAAAGCACAAGTAATGTGTTTCAAGTAATTGTTCCATCTAAGAGAAAATTGTTGACTCGAACCCATGCTGCTTTTCTGAAATAATACAGAAATTTTGCTCAAATGTTTGAAAAAATATTAATAACATCCATGAAACAGATTATCATAATAAGCACTGTCTATAGAAGATGCAGATAAAAAATAAATCCTATCGTACTTTGCAATTATTATGTTTAACATCTTTAAACAATAATTTACCGTATTTGTAATTAATGTGATCCAAAAATAATAATGTGAATAAGGTAAAAAAATTTGTAGCCTTTAATACGTAGCACTGTTAAATTGTCAGCAACGATCGTTAAGTGATTGTTGAAGTGATAAAATTATTTAAAAAACGTAGAAGTAACGTTAACACGTTAGTCTTGATACGTTTCGCGAAAAATAAAAACTGTAAACAGTAGAGCGGAATAGAATTTCATGGCACTGTGGAAGGTTTCACGGGTTCCGCATGTAGATGGAAAGTGGCGTCGATCTACTAAACGAATTCAACGTTATGTAATTGCATCGCGCCAGACGGTCTTTTAAACGTTGGACGATATTTTACAAAATCCTATATCACTTTACAAGCTACACTTTTCGATTAAATGACAGCTGGTAGCCATTTTCCTTCAGGAAAACGCGTAAGATGCGCGAAAAGAACTCAACTTCCTACAGAAACCACGCGCGATGCGTGGGACGTTCCAATGCATGTGTAAAACACCTTAGAGGCGTTGTCATTGGTGAATTTTCATTTATACTGATATTCATGAATATCACTGATCGAAATTTTTATTCGTTTAATTCTGTCTTCGTATCGTAAGAAAAATACCAATTGGAAATTGAACTATTTACCAAAATTCTTTAGAATTAGAAAAAAATTATTTCCCAATTACGTCATTAATACGCAACATTTTCATTTGTTAATATTTCCTATAATTACATTAAAATTTCGAACATACCTAACCAGAAGATTTAAAACAATGGACATATGATAAAAATATATGCCTCCTATTATGTTTATTTTCTTATTTAATCAAAAAGTTATCATATAGCTAAGAAATAAAATACGTTCAAACGATCCACTACCATTGCATTTTATAATCATTGCTTACAGAAATCTCGATGTGTTCCCTGAACACATTAGTATAAATGTTTACTTATGTTAATAGGATTAAATAATTTTGCATTTAC
Organism: Habropoda laboriosa; assembly: GCF_001263275.1. NCBI lineage: Eukaryota > Metazoa > Arthropoda > Insecta > Hymenoptera > Apidae > Habropoda > Habropoda laboriosa. Next base: position 100,458 of record NW_017100319.1, on the reverse strand, counting down.
TACTATTTGTCATGTAAGACATTTCACCTCGCATACATTTCCGAATCTAGCGATCTGCCTGGAAAACGTTTAAAAAACTTTCGTGTTATATCTTTATTTTCATCTACGATATTTTGTACAATGCATATTATGGATTTACCTATGAATCAACACAATTTGTCGCAGATACTACATAAATTAACAGAAGACGAGGTTTTGTATCTTTTTAAAATAAATTTTCTATGATAAATATAAATACATTTTCCAGTTGCTTGAGGAATAATTATTTCATTGCAGATTAAAATAGAAAAAAATCTAGAAAATATACTTTCAAGGCAATGTCACATAGAAGCAAAATTACAAAATATTTGCAAGGTGTTACCCAATGTCACTGTAATACGAACAGAAGGAGAAAGGTTTTGTAATATGATTGCATGTACTAATGAATTAGCAGAAAATGTAAGTGCTAAAGTGAGACAATTGGATTTAGCAAGGGTAAGTTGAAATATAATATTAACTTTACTATTTATTTGTTCATTATACAGCAAACTATCATTGACATATTATGTTACTCCATAGAGCAGAGTATATGAATGCCAAAGACGTGTGAATGACATTCTTGATTTACAATTATGCAGCGAAGGTGTAGCTATGGCATTGCGTAATGAAGATTATGAGCAAGGTGCAGCACATGTTCATCGTTATTTATCAATGGATCAACAATTATTAGAAAGAACAGCTGAAGATATTTTAATGGATCATACTAGTATTAGTAGTTCTTTAATTACTTTACAACAAGCTGCTTTACAACTTAGAACTGTTGTTACACACAAGTTTGATGAAGCAGTGAAATCAGAAGACCTTGCATCTGTTGAAAGATTTTTTAAAATATTTCCTTTATTAGGAATGCACATTGAAGGGCTTAAAAAGTTTTGCAGCTATTTATGTACAAAGGTAATAAATTTCATAGTTTTCTAAACATTACATACTTCATATAACTCTGTATTTCTAACATTAGTTACAGGAGACAGCACAGAAAAACTTAAAGGCAGCCTTGGAAATTAAAAGTAACGACAAAAGGGCACCAGTTATTTTTGCTGACACTATGACATTATTATTTGAGGGAATTGCTCGTATTGTAGAAATACACCAGCCAATAATTGAAACATATTATGGTCCTGGAAGACTGTTAATGACAATTTCTATTTTGCAAAAGGAATGTGATAGGTAAATCATGTATAACTTTAAAAATAATATTCTAAACTACTTTTATTATTATTCATTTCCTAAATAGGCAAGTTAAAAAGATTATTGCGGAATTTATGAAGCATAGATGCATATCTAAAAAAATACAGATGGTAAATGATCATCTACGAAAACCAAGTTCTGAAAGGGCAGATCCTAAAGAATTTGATTTGTTATTGGGAGAAATTACTATAATGCACTCACGGGCGGAGCTATATATTAGATTCTTAAAAAGAAGGGTTAAAACTGATATAGAAATTAGTGCAACAAATGATACCCAATACAAAGACTTAATAAACGAATTTGACAATGTTATCAATAACTCTGATTTAGCACGTGGTATGCAAGAACTTTTGGGTGCTTATCTTGCATTGGAAAGATATTTTCTCGAAGAGAGCGTAAATAAGGCATTGGGAATGGATACCTTAGACCAAGATCAACAAACATCTAGTATGGTTGATGATGTTTTCTTCATAGTACAGAAATGTATAAGGTATTGGAAAGATTATTACACATCCCATACAATGGAAGTATACATATATATTTATTATATGAATTTTACAAAATTCACATACATAGGCGTTCTATGTCAAGTTGGAGCATAGATGGTGTCTGTGCTGTAGTTAATATGGCTTGTGGAATATTAGAAGGAGAATTTGCAAATAGATTACGAAATCGATTACGACAAGGTTACCCAGCAGGATATTTAGATTTGGCCCAAGCTTACAGTGCTCTTCAAACAAGTATACAGCATGGTCGTTTACAAACATCAGACTCGGAACTCGCCCGTCTGATGTTTTTGGTAAAATTAGTTACAAGCTTCAAAGCATGAAATATTTAATGCATTAATTTATTTGATGTATTTGTTACATAGGCATATTTAAATAATACTGACGTAAGTATCGAGTACGTGGAAACGCTATGTAAAAGCCTTAGTACCGAAATAGATGCCGCATTTCCCAATATGCAAAATAAAGATAGGGGTAAAATCGACAGTTGCTTATCTGGTTTGAAAGGCGTTATGTCGATTTTACGAGCAGTTACAGATTATGGATTAGAACAATTGCGAGTAAGTGCCGTTAAACCAAGAGTCACTCCATGGGTCGATGCGTTTTTATCTGTGGATCATCATGTGAACGAGGTAAACTAAATATTGAAATAAAATCGTTATGATGTAAATACTACGTGAAATGGAAACGAGCTTTATGGAACTGTAATAACAAACTATGAATATTTCTAGGACGATCTATTAAGATACGAAACGGAAGAACCTTTCGTACAAACTTTGATTATGCATTTAGAAGGTTTGCTGCAGAGCTTTAAAGGAAGTTTAACGATATCTAATTACGATGCTTTAATTGGTCTTCTTACCGCTGAAGTTACAGCTCGTTTAGAAAAAGTTGTATTGAAGTCTACTTTTAACAGAGTAAGTATATTGTACAATTGCATTTTATATCATATGTTTTTCTTACGATCAATTTCAATTATTTAGGCAGGAGGTCTCATCCTTGATAAAGAAATAAGGTCATTAGCAAGTTACCTAGCTGCTGTTACTTCTTGGTCTGTACGTGATAAATTTGCACGATTAACGCAAATAGCTACTATACTAAGTGTGGAAAAGGTAGAAGAATTAGCTGATTATTGTGGTGCAGATGCAATAGCATGGAGACTAACATCTGCTGAAGTTCGACGTATCGCATCCTTAAGAATAGACTTCCGCTCAGAGGACATAAAAAGATTAAAACTTTAGTGTTTATTCAATTCTTTATTATCCATAATAGTTGTACAATAATAAGTCCAATAAACTATTATATTATTAAAAATTGATTCCTTATTTGAATATACTTTTATTAAAAAAATTATTTATTTCAATGTTTTTCCCATGTCTGGTTATCCGTGTAAATTCAAGGTTTAAATAGTTTTACCTATTACCACAGACAACGTACAGGATACACCTTATCGGACTTTGTGTCTACGACGCTGAGGCTGAGAAGACCCCTAATTTAGCCGTGTTTATTACGAAGAATAACTCGTCCAGTTACTATGTACTTAAGTATTTAGCAATACAGAAATAAGTATGACAAGGAAAGGAATACGGTTAGACAAGGATAGCATTAGAGTAATGAGTTATACAAGGAAAGGTACATGGATGAACATTAACAGAAAATTTCAAAAGCAACAGTATCACTATCTCGTGTTTGGTGACGCGAACTACGATTTTTAATAGGAACACAGAATATAAACAGAGGTATTAGACAAGGAAAGCACTAGTGTGCGACAAGGATAGAGAGAAAACGTTTCCTATTGGCTGGCGGACAACTAAGCTCCATCAACCACGGGCTACATCAAGTCGGCCAGGGAAGAATCATTAAAAATTCAATAATTACGGTGATTCTGTGAACTTTTAGAGTTGAAGAATAAAGTGTGAACCTTCAGCAACATTCTCATATAGTTTTTAGTACACTAGACCCGTTCGATAATTAGTTATTAACAATTTTAGTACGTGATGTCGGGAACGATACCGCATACCGTCATGTATCTTTATGGTTTTTCAATAATTTCATAGGTTTTTGCTGAATTTCCATACAACTAACTATACGCGTCTGAAAGGCAACTCCTTTAGCTACGTTCACATATAATTTTTATTAATGTAACTCTTGTAGCTTAAAAGTTATTAAATATTATATGAGAGAGTCTTCTATTCATCGTATTCGAGTATAGTCAACTCTTGCAAACAATTGCTAATATCTCATAAAGCACATCACGTACGCACTTAAAAATAATTGGAGAATATAGGCAAAGGTCTGTACTGTATTTTGCATGCTTGAAAGTGTAAAATTAATCATGAATATTCGTGAAAATGACGGAAATCCTTTACGCTATAATACGACGAGAGTAGTACAAACTCAAATAATATTTAGTAACACATTATTTACGACAAATTTGTGAACTTTTTATATTAAAGAATGAAGTACGGACCTTCAGAAACTTTCACATATAAATCTTAACGTAGTAGACCCATTCGATAATTAGTTATTAACAATTTATTACATGATGTCGGGAACGATACCGCACACCTTTACGGTTTTTCAATAATTTCATAGCTTTTTCCTAAATTCTCATGCAACTAATTATCTGCATCTGAAAGGCAATTCCTTTAGCTACATTCACATATAATTTTTATTAACATACTCGGTATAGTTTATTATTTTCATACTCTGAGAGTCTCCTATTCATCGTAAACGTCTATAGTCGACTACTACAAATAATTGCTAATATCTAATAAACCACACCACTTACGGTTATCAAACTAATTGCAGAATATAAATAAAAGTCCATTCTACATTCTACGTGCTTCAAAGTGCATAATTAATGACGTATTTCCTTTGAAATAACGAAAACCTGTTGCGATTGAATGCGACCGGTGCAATACTTTCCCAAATAATGTTTAATAACTCCTAAACTAAACCGAATATGTTAATAAAAATTATATAAGAATGGAGCTAAGGGAATTACCTTTCAGACGCATACAGTTAGTTGCATGCGAATTTATTAGAAAACTACGGAATTATTGAAAAACCGAAAATTTATGCGGTATCGTTCCCGATAACACGTACTAAAATTGTTAATAACTAATTATTGAAAGGGTTTAGCGCATTAAAATCTATATGAGAAAGTTTCTAAAGGTCTACACTTTATTCTTCAATTCTAAAAGTTCACAGAATTATCGTAATTATCGAGTTATTAATGATTTTTCCCTGGCCGACTTAATGGTGACCTGGCCGCCATCAGAAGGTGGAGCTTAGATATACGCGGACCAATAGGAAACGTTTCTCTCTATCCTTCTTGCACAGTAGTGCGTTCCTTGTCTAATACCTCTGTTGACATTCTGTGTTCCTATTAAAAAGTTGTAGCTCGCGTCACCAAAAACAAGATGGCGTCACCGTCACTCTTCTATCCTTGTCTACCCCTATTCGCTTTCCTTGTCCAACACTCGTCAATATTGCTATCCTTGTCTAACACCCGTCAATATAGCTATCCTTGTCTACCCCTATTTCTTTCCTTGTCTAACCATTTGACTTAGGTGGATCTTCCAGGAGACCGTAGAAATCGAAGAAAGGACGCGGATATCAGGAAGACTAAAGAAGTGCAACTATTTATTATAACATCGTATAGGATAGACCGTGCATCTTATGGGACTTTTTGTCCGCGGTTTTACGACCGAGAAAACCCTTACCATTTTCGTGTCGCTACCAACGTTACCGATTCAATGTAGAATAAGATTACAAAAGCAATGGTTAGAATTGGAATTAAACGTAACTATGAAATTACAAATAAAAACGTAAGGTAATTGTTTATTAGTAGATAATTCATCATATGCGCTTATTCTACTGCTGTCAGAAGATCGTAAGCAATCCGCGCAATGTAATATATATACATATGTATCTTTATATGCAAATTTAATAAAAGAGGATTTTAAACATCTGTCAATTTTACCCATCGTTGATGTTTGGATTGTACGTAATTCCTAAACTCGACCGCTTTATATCGTAAAAGGCATAACAAGAACTCTGATTTTTTACACAATCGGTATTTCAGAACGTTGCATATAAAAACACATTAGATGCCAAGTACTATCCTATACGTCAGCTGTGGTTTAACTAAAATGAATGGTATTGACTCATAAGGTTGAAACGTTTATTTAAATTTTGTTAATAATAATTTACATATTTCACTTATCTTTTAAATATTAATACAAATGATTTTTTCTTATACCAAATTTTATTATCACAGTCGAGTTTCTTTCTTACATTTTCATATATGTAATTTCCAAGGTTACATTGAATTACGTTTTATAAAACTTCTCTCTCTCCCTCTTTTATCAGTGTCAATTACGAATCCTTACTTTTAGTTTATAGGAAGTCTTTCAGTTGCCTCTCGAGTGCCTGGAACAACGTACCACGTTGTTGGGTATATGGCCTTACCTTCTTTTTAGAAATAGAGGGAGAGTTTTTTCCTCAATCGTTAGACACTAATAGATTTTAAACTGGTCCAATCGAGTGATGGACAATAGATGCAAACCCAATGGAATGGAAGGAGGTCCTGAAGAGCCAGTTGGTGCAACCAGGCTTTTCTACGATCGTTATTGATAGCCCCTATCAGTACCACTATGCAAGATTTCTTGAATTGTAAACGACAAGAAATTGTACGATATCCTTCTTTCCTACCTTACACGAGAGGACAGGATGATACTTCGTCTGATGGTACACCAATCTGGTACCAAAAAGTGCTGAACTTTCTTCGCTCAACAACGAAATATTCCTACTAGTCAGCTGTACATAAATATCGTAGGTCCCACCATGTTCTCAACTTCCTCAATCGGGACCTGAAACTTAAATATCCTCCTCCTTCTCCTTCTAACAGTCCCAACATGGTCTTTCCACAACGAATATTTTGAAGAAAACACCAACAGTAAGAAATTATTAACAAGACTTGTAAAAGTCAGCAGAGGGACGACTACCTCAGATTTAGAGAAAGCCCATGTCAGTTTGAGTGTACTTCATCAAAGAAAACCTTCTTGAGAAAAACCTGAAATCTCCTGGATGTTCTATTTTTCTACGTCCAGTGAAATTTAGTGAAGATTTTTTTCCATGTTCCACGAAGTCCCGCGATGATGCCCATTCTTCTACGTCCCGCGAAGTCCCACGATGATGTCCACATTCTTCTATGTTGCGCCAAGTCCTGGGATGATGCGTATTCTTCTACGTCCCACGAAGTCCCTCGATGATGTCCCGCGAAGTTTCGGAAGTGTAATCAAACTTCCGAAGTTTCATGACGATACTGTTCCCTCCATATTCCACAGCGTCCCTCGGTGATATCCCTCATCTACGTCTAACGAAGTCTCTTCATCCACGTTCCGTAAGTCTTCGGTGTTGATATCCTCTTCTGTCTTCTTTTGCGTCCACGATGTCCGACGTTGGTAGCCTCTTCTGCATCCACGAAGTCCCGCGTTGATACGTTCCGTAAGTCTTCGGTGTTGATATCCTCTTCTGTCTTCTTCTGCATCCACGAAGTCCCGCGTTGATAGCCTCTTCTGCATCCACGAAGTCCCGCGTTGATAGCCTCTTCTGCATCCACGAAGTCCCGCGTTGATAGCCTCTTCTGCATCCACGAAGTCCCGCGTTGATAGCATCTTCTGCATCTACGATGTCCGACGTTGGTAGTCCCTTCTTCTGCGTCGACGAAGTCCGACATTGGTAGTCTCTTCTGCGTCCACGAAGTCCCACGTTGCCGTCGACGAAGTCCGACATTGGTAGTCTCTTCTGCGTCCACGAAGTCCCACGTTGATAGCCTCTTCTGCGTTGACGAAGTCCCACGTTGATAGCCTCTTCTGCGCTGACGAAGTCCCACGTTGGTAGCCTCTTCTGCGTTGATGAAGTCCCACGTTGGTAGCCTCTTCTGCGTTGACAAAGTCCCACGTTGGTAGCCTCTTCTTCCTCTTCTGCATCCACGAAGTTCCACGTTGATAGCCTCTTCTGCGTTGACAAAGTCCCATGTTGTTAGCCTCTTCTGCATCCACGGAGCCCCACATTGGTAGCCTCTTCTGCGTCCATGATGATCCACGTTGATAGCCTCTTCTGCATCGACGAAGTTCCGCGTTGGTGGCGTCTGCTGCATCCCTCGAAGTCCCACGATGATAGCCGCCTCCTCTTCTGAATCCGAAAAAATCCCGAGTAGATGGCAGATATTACATACAACAATCCGTTACAAAGATTTGTTCTATGGTTCCCGAAATATTAAGTTGTCTTCAAGATCTTCCTGATGTGCTAGATAAAGCCCGTCCATCTTCCTCTATGATATTTTCATAGTATTATACAAATCATGAACGGATACTGACTCTTTTTTATATATGTCAGGTACAATCGATATTCTTTTTCGAACACAACTTCGTTTCTCGGATAAAAGTGAGAAGATACATCATATTATGGAAGTTTGTTTCAATTCCCTTTCTTATACGGTGTTTTAAACATTTTTTCGTTTGTAGTATTTTCAATTCCGCCCATCCTATTACTATTTATATATATGGAAAGACTATTTTATAAATTCGTTTAAATAATGCTCGTTTTAACATTTTAAACAATACTAACAGTGTAAATAATAGCTACTTCTACTTCTCTCTTTTGTTATACGGAAGATGTTTCGAATTTCATAATCTTTCTATACAGGATATTTACATTTTTTTAGATTGCCATATATGTATATCGAAGTGCGTCATTTAATAGCTAAATCTGAAAATGAAAACATTCGTTACTAGTTTAATTCTCTAATCTAATAACTTAAAAAAAAAAAACGTCGATTCTTACTTTTTTAATAAAATAAAACGAAGACATTATTGCTGGAACTCTGCATCGCTCGATTTCCTGCTGTCTCAGCATCTGTTGAAGCCTTCATTCAAAATCCACAGCTGTTCGCTCGATTTTTTTTTTTTTTTACATACAACAGCAACTCGTCATAATGTCATAGAGCGCGTAAACAATTGCAACTCCGAGGAATTTTTAATATACTATCAACTTCGAAGCCATGCGCCTCCACGGAAAATGGGATATAATTTTTCTCCTCTTTATCAGAAGATACGAAGAACCATTATTCGTTTGGAAATTCTCATTATTAATACTTCAGTTATCCAATGACTCATAAAATCACAAGTCAGCATACCAAATTCTCATGGAACGATTAGATGTTACACGACATATCACTGATTATACTCATTTGCATCTCCCGAACTGAATAACTTTTCTTGCATGAATGAACTCGTGGAATGGGATTCTACAACATTTGGTTACATTTTGTAGGATATATACAAGAAAAGTTGGAACTCACATCTATAAGAATTTTAGATAAAACCCATTTTTCAATGAAATTCCTGTTCAGTTAAAGTAGAACCTTCTCTACCCGCTATCGCATTCCTCAAATGAACTTTGGTTTTATACAGCTTCCTTGAACATTCTACTCGCTTGAATCGGTGACTGCGTTACCTTTTCATTTACCTATTCGTCATATAACCGGTATAACAGTACTCTCTCCATTCTTTTTCCCCTTCGTTTCGAAAATTTCTTTCTCTGGATGGACTTAGTATTATTTTCTGGAACGTACCTATCTAATACAAAGTTAGTGGTGACCCCCCTCCCCCTTCATTCGTAACCCTCCCATGCTATTTATTTAAAATTATACATAACCAGATAGCCATACGACAAACTGCATGAACAGAAGGTATGAAACATTCGAGATATTTGAACAAATAATTAGTAACAAAAGATATAAGCCATTAAAGCGTAATAGAAAGCACTTGAACACTACCATAAAACATCACCAATCAATACTTATTGTCCCAACCACTTCTGATAAAGTTGTTCGTCATTTTAGAAAAGTGAAGACAGATTATTCACACTCACCAAAATCTTACTGCAATCAACGTTTGGTTACGAGTATATATATTATTTTAAATTATCAGACATATTTTTAAATATTTTGTACGAAGCATCTTTTCGATCATTTTATGCTGCATCCATTATGAAAATTTGCACTGCTACTACACAATCTTGACATATTCACAATTACTTAATCACTTACTTAATCACAAACAATTAAAAGCATATTAGCAAGTAGCAAAATACGTTGCAATATTACTTTAAAAGTTTATTCACTCAGAAAAATAAACAGAGTTAAAATTTAAAAAATGAAACAACACAGCCTGTTTTTCGTAATTAAACATTTCGATACTTTTACGACTGAAAAAGTCACGTTCAAATCTATTACCGTACTTATATTTGTTTCAAATAATTTTGCACAAAGCACTCGTCACAAGTCGGGTTTTCTTTTCTTAAACATACTTAGATCAATCGACAAGACGGAGAATTTTACGTGGACAACGAATCTGTAAAATATTTATACCGTTGTTTGTTAAGTGATCAAATTTGGAAAATATCTCTAATTTCAATATTACACGTTCGTGACAGTTTGCAATTATTACCTGATATGACGGTGGTCTTCGTGTTCTCTCTCTCTTTCTCTCTCGTCAATGTGTTATGCTTTTCTAGCAAGATCGAATTAACAATTTGTCATGATTTATTACGTATTCCCATTTCAAATCAGGTAAAACTTTTCTTGCAAATGCAATCGTTATCAAATTGTATAGAAGGTTTTTCGAAGGAATTTTACTAACATGTGCAACTTCTTTTTTCTAAATAATGCGCGATACATGTAATGACATTTAAGCAATACATACATGACCGTTAGATGCACTTCACAGCACAGGCTTGCCCATAGAACAGCGTCGTTTCATTAAAAAATTCATACCTCAGGAATGAATTTTCTTGAGTTTCCTGAAGCAAAAATCAGAGAGACCGCCGAAAAATACCCAAAACAAACATGTGTTTAAACATCCGAGTGAAGTCCTATAATTTGGTAATTCGGTATAACACGTATTTTAGAATTTACGGGTACCATGCTCATCACCATCATGCTTCAATTTGATCGTATATTAAAATAACTTGAACCATGTGTACATCCTCCAAACTCGATTTTTTCCTTTCTTTTTTTCCCTCTGTGGAAGTCCGAAAATTCCTTCACACCCCACCTACATTTCTCCGTATATACTTCCTACACATTTGCTGAATTACGGAAAGACCAAGGACAAATTTAATTTGAAAATATAATAACTACATATACCGTGAGAGTATAAAACATAAAAAGTAAAACTATAATGGTAATTTAAAACGATCTATGTACAATCTCTGCTCTTCTCTTCGTCCCTTCGTACAGATCCCCTCTCTTTCTCTTCCACCGTTAAACAAGTATCTTGGAATTCTCCTTTAACAGCCAAATGAAATGCAAGCTTACATTGTATCATGCTTATCGATAACAATATAGTTGCGCTTACTTCAAATGACTGAAATTGTAGAATGATTTTCCATTACTGAACATGAAACGAATATAGCCTGCGTCCTCCTTTTGTGAGAGAAAAGATAGCGACAGCGCACCAACCCTGTAGTAGGCTTGTAACACAAAATTGCATACCCGCTTCCCCCGCGTCTTTCCCCATTATATTTGTAACATCGAATTAAATTGTTACCTTCTTCCACATCTCTCTCCCCTCTCTCTTTAAAAATCTTTACTCTTTTAATCGTTCTTACGAGAAACATTCTCAATAGCGACTACATACATAGCACAATCCAGTTACGACTTGCCGTAATGTACGTACTTGAAGCGCACACAGTCGGGGTAAATGCGTTCTCTAGCCAAGCCTAGCTGAAACATAATTATTCACCCTCCCCCGCCTCCTTCGTCCCACCGCTGTATCACTCTAATTTAAACATACCATGAGCCTCTTTGTAATGCGAATGCGACGCGTGTGACCAGGAACAGAAACGATTGCCTGCAGTTGTTTAGTTGTACACACCACGAATACGATTTCTTTCGGGTACTCCTGCAGTGCAAAACAGACACCCGCACAGAACATCTCAACAAAATAATATTTAAAACAATATTTATAAAATCATATTTGATACCACGCTTTAACCACACGCATAGGACAGAGCAAGTGCCCTTCGAACCAACCAACTTTTTTTTTTTAAGTTAAAAACCTTCAGCTCCCTTAATTATATAACTGCATGATTAATGAGAAGCAAATTTCCAACCTGTATTCCAAGATTACCGTGAGAGGACTCATTATATCATTGATGATGAATTCCCTTGGAATTGAAAAACATTATGCATAATTTCACAATCATAAGGATATCGGAAATATTATCTACATGATATATATGTATAAATTCAATTTAAAAGATATCAGAGCTTATCTTCCGTGTGTCGCCATTTTTCCTATCATCGTTAAAATATCTTTCATATTTTCTAATTGACCATTTTCAATCGGATGTACATATTTGCAGTTTCTCGTGTTTGCTTTTTTCCCTTCTTTTTTTTTTTCGTTTATTCTTTACTCTCGAAACTCTTCTGCGCACCTCGTCGGGAATTGTTTTATTTATTAATCTAATAATATACATATTACGAAGATCTTCTTGCTCTAGCACCAAATAAATAATTAAGGAATATGAAATCTGTGGAAATATAAGTATCGAATAGCATGATAATGCTTAAAAGACGTATCTTGATATAACGCTCGTTAAAAAATTTTCATGGCAATTTCCTACTCAAATTGCGAGCCTTTGATAACATGTATAACATGCCCATATAGAAATTAGGTTGTTACTTGCTGTAATTCTTGGCTTTCCGGATCATCTAGGTTCAAGAGACATGCATTCGTGAGTAACTCCATACCTCGAGGCTCTTTATCCTAATTGAAATGGGGCAATGTGTGCAGAGCTGTTTGTTTGGGTGTCCAGCTTAGTCGACTTCGAATGGTACGCGTGAATAAGCCAGAGCAACCCATGTGCAAGTTGGCAGTATGAAGATTGGAAAAACCTTTCTGGACCTGAGAAAATACATTTGCGCAGGTAACGGAGAAAAGGGATTAGCTCACCAAACAGGACTTGCTCGAGTTTTGCTGCAGTTTGTCACAGTAAGCCTATGTGTATCACGCGCCAGACGACGGGTTTTGGAACTAGCGGATGCTCGGATGATCAAGATACAGAAGAGCGCGAACGTGAGATGTTATGTACGGACGTGACGACCACTTGATCGTGTGTGTGTGATTCAGCCACGAAACTTCAGCGCGAATTTCTAGAAACAAAGAGTGCGCCCCCCTCCTTTGTTCATCCCAATACCAATTCCTCTCACCACTCCTTATTTCATACAGAGAGACAGAGGGCCGAATAGCGTAGCGTGGCGTGGCGTGGCGTCGCGTCGCCGACCAGCACAGCCTGGACACGTGTGCGCGCAGGTCTCTTGCGTGCGATAGAATTTTGTTAGGTGTATTGCCGGACTGAAAAGGATTTTTGGCATTAATACGGCGTGAATTAAAATGAACATAGAAAAAATTGTCAATGGTCTTTTTCCAACATTTATTCTTTTTCATTCCTTCCGCTGCCGTTCTCTGCTGTATCACAATATTTACAAAACTTTGAATTAACATTAAACAACATGTACAAAATCTACGTATAAAAATCCTTGATATCTCATGACGCTACACCATATTAAGTATCTATTGGTTAAAAAATGCAGTATACAAGATTTTCTTTAAATTACATTATACAAATACGCAATGTTCTATGCATAAACTGCCATATATTTTCTGAAAAAAAGAAAAAATAAAAGTATCGAATGAAACACGCTGTTTGAACGATTTTACCAATAACTCGAACTCTATATATGATTACACGAAATTGCAAAGAGAAATGCATTGGTTCCGATACAGTTTACAAACCAAACCAATGAAAGACGTAGAGAGACTAGAGAACATGGGGTCCCTGATTCTGCGGTACGCCCAGCATCGCTGCAAACAGCAACTCCCTCCGCCCGTCCCATTGCCATCTCAAACGGTGAGACTGCAAGTAAAAAATATCCAAATATACACCAGGATAGTGATGCGACATCTAGTCCCGCAGCACCGATATACTGTGTACTACGATACACGGCCGGTACTGCTGCATTATCATTCGGGATTCCGTTTAGCCGCTCTGCTTAGGTCAATGCTTCGTTGACTAAATACTGCCAACCGTTGTCCTCTCTTTTTCAAGCTGGATTCACAACGCGCTCCTAGGTTTTTCAGACCTGGTCGCTATCCTTTCTATTCCTTCACCGCTGCAACGGCACTTTGATTTCTCCCAATTTAGACATGAAATGATCCAAGCTGCTCAATTCAGGACACAACGGGCCTTGCCACGGGTCATTTTTTTCTTGACGTAACTTCGAATTCCTTAGTTCTTCGTCATTGTAGAATTCGTAACACGGGTAATCTGTATCCTTTAAAAATTGCTTTTTAAATTGCTGCCACTTGGAAATTCTGGACAGTTGTTTGCTGCGCAGTTCGTGTTCAGCTTTGAACAAAGCACATGTCAGCACTGCTTCGACGCGCAAATCACGTTTGCGATTTCGACGACACATTAATTTTTTACACCGAACTCTACTAATCCAATTAGCCAATTGTTCGGTATGACTTGGTTTGTCGATGTCGATTTCTCGAGGTCTGCTCGTGGCCACCATGACTCGTGCGTAGTTTCCAATGATGTCTTCTTTCCAACGTTGGCGCGATATCAGCCGAAACTTTCTACTTTTCTTGAGAAACTGGCTAGTACGAAGTATTGACCAATCGAAGAGTCAGTTTTTACACACTCTTTTTACACAGTTTTTCTAACTTTTTCACCTAATTATTGAATAAGTAAGATAGGTACTACACCAACCTGTATCTGGCTCGTGTTTCTTGAACAATGGAAGGATATCCCACGATAACTATAAAGTAATAACTTCGAATCAGCGAGCAAGATACAGCCTTCTCCGCTTGAGGATGACTCAGGAAATACCAAGGTTCCACCCCTTGAGGCTGCTTTATATACTCACAAGCTAAGCGTTATGTAGTGTCCTTACGCGCGATCAATAGAAAATAGTTCCTTGCAAAATCTTACATTACGCTTAATTTTGCAACGTTTTTACAAAATACTTTTGTACATTTTATTTCTCACCGTACACGCGATAATTTTCATAGGAAATTTTATGTATATTTCATCTGGCGTATTAAAAATCTTCACTTTTATAAAATTACTCGTGGCGTATGAATGTGTTGTACGGTCAACTCTTCACCAATCGCGTGCCGTCTCGTTCAACGTCATATACTCTTTCGTTGCGGACAATTCTCGACGTTGCCAAGTCTCTTCTCGATGTTTCGATCAATGTTATAGCTCTTCATATATACATTTCCATCGTATTTTCTCGAATTTTATCATTTTTACGTTATATCACAGCTATTTTCATATACTACCGAGAACGAAAAGTAAATATGTTATTTACGTATTCGGAATTCGTAAAATCAGTTTAGTTTTATAGTTGTAACGAACAAAAGTTCGTAACGTTACTCAAACGTAATATACAAATTAAACGTAATATTTACGAAATACAATTTTTAAAATCGTAATAATTTGTACAAATTGTAAAATATCGTCGATTATCAATTTTAGAAAAATTGTACAAAAAAAAATTGTATATTATATTAAATCTATACATAATTATAATTCATTCATTTTTAATAAATAACTTTCTTTTGCAAATGTAGATGTAAAATAAAAACGATGCAATATAAATGTATGTAGAAGCAGTCGTATTTATTTAAAAGAAATTTCATTTCATAGAAATTACAAAACGTGGCAACGCCGACAGGGGTAACTGTTGTGTTACACCCAACGAATGTAAAAGGATGCTTTCCTTTCTGCGTCTTATTTTGCGATGTAAAAATAAAAATAATTTGTAATACACGTACAGAAGTTTGAATACTCAAATTAATTGAATAAAAAAAATTCTTTACATATTTCATTATGAAATTATTAAGGTGAAGTAAGTGAATCACGCTGACTTCTACCAGTGTGCATTCTTGAATTTTTTATAAGGTCTCATATTTTAACAGTAATTATTTCATGCGTTACTCTGTTAATGAGCGTAATAGCTTGCTTAGTGCGTACTTTATAAAACTACGAATCTTTTTATTTGATCATTACGCAATAAGCATGTACATATGAATGTTTAAATCGTGACTAATAAATGACGCATGAAAGATACATTTTGACCTTATATTTAACTTTCTTGGAAAAGGTATTCACAGTTGTAGTTACAAGTATTATTATAAATCTGTTTTTATACCATGTTCGTAGGAATTCGATAACAGAATTGCAGTTAATTTTTATACAAATAATGAATAAAAGATAACTCTTTACCATATGCCGTTCAATATTCCTATACGTACGATAAATATTTTAAAGTTATTTTAAGCCCTCGTCAATTAAATGCCAAGAAAAATTCATCTGATGTTACAAATTAAAGAAAAAAAACAGAACCTATACTTTATTTCTCTTTTTTTTTACGAAGCGTTACCGGACTTGCAAAGGTAAGTTTCCTATCTTACGTAATTAAAGTAAAAGATTTATTAAGTATAATTTTCGTAAAATCTACAAACCTAGTGCATGTACATATATACATACATACTAAGAGATAACAAAACGTTAATAAAAGTATTCCAAGTATAAAAGTACAATAGAAACAAGTTATATAGTTGAACGTATTTATTATTAAACAGTCTTCTTCAACACAACAAATAATTAAATATAATTCAATTTTTCTAATGCACTGTAAAATAACAATACATATTAATGTAATAAAATGTTTCTTTTATGTGTAAAGGGAGAAAGAACAAACTCTTTTGGGGTAGTTAGGATGAATAATAAGTAAA
>NW_017100319.1:81266-83660 GCF_001263275.1 Habropoda laboriosa | reverse complement strand
ACATATTTTTTTAAATTATTTATCAATATAAAGAAAATTATGGTAAATTTAAAAATGTTTAGTTGCATTGTGTAATTAATTACATATTTGATTTTCATAAATTTATATTTTTCCTAAAAACGGTTTATCATTAAAAGGCGTAAAATTCATTCTTTATTAATGAGTCAACAGAATTTATTATGTTAAAATTTATTGCTCCCAAATATATGTAATATAATGATAATTTGAAAAGTGACCATTGTTTAGACATAGAGACTTTCCATTTTGACCACATATTTGTGCAAGATTTCAATTTTTCTCCATATACTGAATGTATACAGCATTTTGACATTTCTATCATCCCTGACATTCTTGATTCAGTTTTGAGAGAATGTTCAATGCAACGCACAAGATCGTTTGTTTTGAGGATTAATAACATTTGCCTATTCACCTTGTCTAGTACATTACTAATCTGTGCCAATAAGTTTGGTATTTCTTTTTGAAATTTTTCTTTCTCTTGCGTATCATACTTGGTTTTTTGAACACCAGCCACAATTGCATCCCAAGATCGTCCTGACACCATACAAGCTAGCAATCCATATAAGTCTCCAACACCCAAGTTAGCACAATGTGTTTGCATTGCAGCTTTATTACCATCAAGTATTGCTAACCAAAGCTTAGAATACTCCCATCGAAATTCATTTGAAAGATTTGCATACAGTCCATGATCTAGAAGTATGATCTCTGCTTCATTATTTTTCTTTCTGACCAACACATTACCAGGGTGAGGATCAGAATGTACAAAACCCACAATGAATATCATATGACTATAAAGTCGACCTAGTTTACTACTAACTTCATACGGATTTAAATTATTGCTTTGGATGTATTTCAAATTATCAACTTGACCTCCCTCTACAAATTCCATTGTTAAAACACGTGATGTTGAAAGATTCCAATATATTTTTGGTATTTTCAACCAATGATAATGTGAAAATATGTTTTGAACTTTTTCTGCATTCTTTCCTTCTTCAGTGAAGTTCAACTCTCGAGGAATATTCTTTTTAGTTTCATCAACAAGCCAGTCAAATTTAAAATCAGGAAAGACTAATGATGTTAATTTTACTAAGGCTGACATAGTTTTTATATCTACATAAGAGTTAGTTTTAACTGCTCTATGTTGAATTTTAACAGCAACAGTATCTCCATTTTTTAACACAGCTTTATGAACTTGTGCTAAGCTAGCAGCACCTAAAGGCTCAGGGTCAATTCTTTCAAATATTTCATATGGATCTTTTTTAAAGTCCTCCTTAATAACAGTAAGTACATCTTTGAAAGATGATTGTGGTGCTGAACTGTGTAATACTCTCATTGTACTGACATATTCTGGTGGCAATAGGTAATCTAGTGCACCAATATGTTGACCTACTTTTATATAAACACCTTTGTTGGCACAGCAAAGTTCTAGCAGCTTTTGTGCTCCATATTTATGTACTTTTGACTTTAAATCAAGATATTCTTGAGTATTTGGACTTAAGTTACTTCCGTACAATTCAGTTTTATAATGTCTGCCAATTATGAAAACAGTAATTGCAGCACGTCCCAATCGTACAATACCTATAGATCCCAGATCATATTCATTTGCTCTTAAAGATGTCAGTGTGCCCAATCCAATTATTCCAAGTGTAGCTCTTTTTAAGAATTTTTTAGATATAAACATTATCAACTAAATGTCAATGAACAAACTATTTGTTTAATTTTATGTATGATAAATCTGAAAATTAAACAAAAATAAGTAAAATGCATATTTATCTTATCTTATCATGATGATTTCATTGTAACCTTTCTAAGTATCAAATTACCTTAAAATATAGTTGAAATCCTGTTTTCCTTAGTAATCTTTCTTTGTCATATAAACGAAATCGTGTATAAAAGTTATATAATGTAGTTGTATTTTTTGACTTACAAATTGTTAATAAGATCCAAAGATCATGTAGTAACCTAGGCTATGTACATATAAAAGATATATGAAACTTTTTATATTAAAAGATTGTGTATCGACAAGATTTTAATTTTTTAATTTTTTTTTCAAAAATGTCCGATTAAGTCTGTTTAATACTTGCTTAATTATTTGCGTTCTCTGGAAAAGTGTCATGATAACCTGTTTTCACTTGGACACTATTAACCTGTACCCATGTGGAATGATAATAAATATGTACCAAATTTCATTCCTATCTATCGATGTTTTTACGCATGTATATCGATCATTTTTATCGATGGATTTATATTTCGATATACTTTACAAATCGTAAAGGTTATTTCTTTGTTGTAATGTTCAGGAAATATTGTATTAAATACAGAATGTTATAAATAAAACATGAATTTATCTACGTAATAATTATAATCTTTTAATAT
>NW_017100319.1:48444-81163 GCF_001263275.1 Habropoda laboriosa | reverse complement strand
ATGCATGTTCCATTATAGCTCTCTGTAATCAATAATTGAATTCCAATTAATTAATATAAAGTGAAACACTGTACTTCATTATTTTTAATTATATCATGCTTCACCTTTATCACTGGAATAGCATTTGTCAATTGCAATCCTAAACTTCTGGCTAATACGACAGGAGCGGCTGTTCCTTTATACAATCGATGTAGTGCATCAATAGAAAGCATTACTGGAACATTGTATCGTTGTCTTAATGTTTCATACTTTCTTAAGTACATTATATCTCCTAATGAAGCTCCAGTTACAACAGCTTCAGCAAGAAGTTTAACTAATACTGTTATATCTCCAAAACCTAGGTTTACCCCTTGACCAGCTAATGGATGGATTCTATGTGCTGCATCTCTGAAAAATTTTGTACAAAAGTGATGTTCCATACTATAAAAGTATAATAAAGTGTATTCTGAATATACATAGTTGTGCTCCTTTACTTGCCCTACTAAAACAGTTCCTGTTTGAACATAACATACAGAATGACCGAAGTGTAAAGGAAAGGCGGCACGAGATCCTTCGACAATAGCTGACACTGACGGTTGTAATTGTCTTACTACGCCAGTTTGTAAAGATAAACCTTCAAGTAATTGTTCAAGTGCTCGCAAACCGCTCTCAATTATACCATCTTTCGGATAAACTCTCCACAAAGCATCGTTTATGCTATCGACGAATTCTTCTTCCGAAACTTTTAAAAGTCTTTTCGCTTCGTCTGTTGGTAATGACCATACAAGAGAACTAAGGCAATCTGTTAACTATAATTCCAACCGAGTTAGCACAATATTCTAACTAAATCTGATTAGTTTATAACAGTAAGAAAGAAATTACTGGGAGTAATGCTATTGGTCCTGTTGGTAAAAATCTCTGCCAAGCTACAATGTTTTCTGTGGGCTGAAATGAGGATATAATCAATGCCAGTTTTAACTCATATAACAGTTTTATAATAATTTAATTCTTACCTCTGATAATTTAAGAGTAGCAACTACACCCAGTTGGTTGTAATCCCATTTTATATATTGCGTACCCATTGTTTGTCGTACTAATGAATTTGCACCATCTGCACCAATCTAGAATATATGTCCAGTAAAATGGAATTTCTGACATTAATTGATTTAAACAACATTTATAGAAATAATAAAGAATAATTAAACAAGTGTTTATATCATATGGAGGTGATGTCAGTATTATGCTATGGGAAGGGGAAGAATAAAGACTGGTAATATGTCTGGAAATAACTTCAGTTGTGTGCCACATTTCATTAGGAATACTGAATGTAGTTTTTAAGTGCTCAACACTCACTCTCTTATTTTAAATATCCATTACTTTCTATATGTTTATGATACTTTTTTACATTTTTTGTTACTAATTGTAAATTGTTCAGTTTTATATATTTATATGTATAGTAGTTTTAGATTATGTCAAATAAAACAGAGTAAGTTGCAAAAACGATTTAAAATATTGTACACAAATTGTTTACTTGGATTCCCAAAGTTTTGTCATATATTGTACATGTATATTAACAAGGAAAAAGAATACATGAGCACAACTATTTCCTCAAAGGATGTTGTTATTAGTTATACAACGAAATATATTTTGCAAGTGAAGTTGTGTAAACTTTATTTAAATTTTATATTCTACTCTTCAGTGCTGATGATAAAAAAAAAAAAATAATATTCTGGCAAAAAGAATTTGATAATACAGAACTCCCTCTTGCTGCAACATACATCAGGAAGTAGTAAGAGCTAAATATAAAAGATCTGTTTTATAAACACCAAGGAACATGTGTGGTCCTGTTGTAAACCATACAAGCAACTGAAATAGTTTTTAAATACTTGAAACTGGAGGTAGATAGTGCATAATTTGTGAATGTTACAAACAAATTGAACAGTTTTATGTTGTCAAAAATCAAATCAAAAGTAAAATTAATATTGCAACTTTTTAGGTTGCTAAATTTTCATTGAGAAAGAAAATAATGTAAGGTATCATGTCAACCTTAAGAAAAAAACCACTTCTAACTAGATTTTTGAGAAATCGTAGGTGTGAAGAAGAGTCAAATATAGAACATGTAATACCATCATCTACTATTGTTATTAATGATAATGTAAGTATAGTATAAAAAGATATGAATGCTATTACAACAAAAGTGCAGTTCAATATCAACAATTCCAGGAAGATCAGGAATGTATTTGGATGAATGATATAGAAAAAAGCAGTATAAGTTCTGAATACAGTTCTGAAGTTGTTATATATCACATAAAAGAGAGACAAATGACCAATCAACAACCATGGAATAAGGAAGAAATTGTTTTGGCTTTGTCTAATCTTCCAGCTGGAAAGCGCGCACTCTCCGTAATTCCTACTCTTCACGGAGATATTTTACGTAAAGCCCTGGATGAATTTTTTAATAGTAATAATAAAGAAGTGAAATTATTTAATATAGATGTGTACAAAACGCGTTAAGAAACATTGAAAATGAAGCAGCTACAAGTGCAACTGTTCCCCAAATTTTCCTGAGATGGCCAAATACTTGCCTTCTAGTTTCTTGCTATTTGGGTCACGTTGACGTGGTCAAAGCTTTATTGAATAAAAATGCAAAAGTTTCAGCTAAAGATAGCGACGGCAGGTATGTAATTAAACGAAAAAAGATTGTAAAAAGTACGAAGAGTTTCCTCATAATACTAATCTATGAATGTTATAGGACACCGTTACATCTAGCTGCATGTACAGCTTCTGTAAAAATTTTGGAGGAATTATTAAAGTATGGAGCAAATCCGCTCGAGTGGGATTTCAATAAAAAATATACACCTTTACATTGTGCTGCTGCTGCTGGAGATGTTTCTTGCGTTAAATGTTTAATAAAGTCAGGGGCAGATGTAAACGCGGGGATATCTGGGAAAAGTCCTCTTTACTATGCTGCTTTAAGTAATGCAGACGATTGCGTTAAAATTTTATTACAAGCAGGAGCTTCTCCCAATAATCCGCAGGTATTTATTTGTGAATAAGTAAATGCTATTAAAAATATTTAAGATTAATATTTGTCACTAAGGTTCGGTGATTAATCAGGTTTACACCGAAACACCATTACACATAGCGGCTAGTTTGGGTTCTGTTACATGTGTAAAATTGTTATTAAGTTATGGAGCAGATGTAAGAGTTCAACTTGGGTCGATGAGATCTACTCCGCTACATCTAGCAGCTGAAGAAGGTAGCGCTGAATGCACGAAGTTACTGCTTGAAGCTGGTGCGATATGCGAGGTAAAAAATTCAAGAGGCCAAACACCGATGCACTTGGCAGTTTTGTCTCAGTCTGTGGAAACTTTAGATACACTTATAAGTAACGGAGCTAAAATTAATGTCGAAGACAATGATGGTCGTACTCCGTTACATACTGCTGTTGCAAAAGCTACTAGAGGAATAGAGCTGGTGAAGATTTTGATACAGGTTCATTTACTACTTGAACTAATTCCAGAAAATATGTGCAACTATTCAAAATTATATGCCTTTTTATTTTAATAGGCTGGTGCTTTGATTAACAAAGCAGACAAATTTGGTTACACGCCTTTACACATAGCGGCGATAAATGAAAGTTCATCAACTGTAATGCTGTTACTGTCGAAAGGAGCAGATGTTACCGCTAGAACAAAAGGTGGTATCTCTGCATTAAGTTTCATCGTACGTAGAACACCGGACATATTACCACAATTTATTTCGCGTTTAGATCAAGCAATTTCTTTACACGATCATGAATTAGGCGATGTTGATTGTGAGTTAAGATTAGATTTTAGACGATTAGTATCAACCGGTGGAAGAGAAACAGATTTAATGCTATGTCTGGTGGAAGTTGGACAAAAGCATATATTAAAACATCCATTATGTGAAAGCTTTCTGTATTTAAAATGGTTGAGAATTCGTAAATTTTTTTTATTAAATATAATATTTCATTTCATCTTTGTTGTATTTTTTACAGCATATATTGCAGTCACATATTTATATAATATTCAGAATTTTGATAGAGCTAGAAGAGTACTGTTTTGGTTGGTATCAATATTTACTGTGGTACTAGCTGGTAAAGAATGCTTTCAAATGGCTCATGGTATATATGGTTATATTAAAAGGTGGGAAAATTGGCTTCAATGGAATGTTGTATTACTATCAAGTATAGTGTTAATCACACCAGTGCATGATTGGCAATATCATGTAGCAGCTCTAAGTATTTTACAAGTTTGGATAGAATTAATGATAATACTTGGAAGATTTCCAATGTTTGGTCTTTACATACAGATGTTCACCCAAGTATCTATTAATTTTTTTAAATTCTTTGCTACATATATATGCCTTATAATCGGTTTTTCTTTAGCTTTCAGTGTATTACACAAAAATTATGATTCATTCAATGATCCTTTAGTTGCTTTGTTAAAAACTATTATCATGATGTCTGGAGAGTTAGAATTTGAAGATATATTCTTTGATCAAGAAACACCAATTTTATATTCTGGGACAGCACACTTGATGCTTCTAAGTTTTGTCATTTTAGTAACAGTAATTTTAACAAACTTAATGATGGGTCTTGCTGTATCAGATATACAAGAACTAAGAAGGTGTGCTGGATTAGATAGGTTAGTACGTAGAGCCGAATTAATAGCACACTTAGAAACCATGCTGTTTTCTAAACTTTTGGACCATGCCCCAAATAAAATAATGAAAATGTGCAGAAAAGGTGCACTTTTATTACATCCACCGCATCACTGTGCGATTCACATTCGTCCTAACGATCCTCGCGAAAACCGTTTACCGCCAGAATTAATAAGCACTATACATCGCTTAGTAATAGAAAAAAAAACAAAAAGGCCTACACATAATATAGAAGTAGATAATTCTAGATTAAGTCGACTTTATAGTATTAACTCTAACGGTAACAACCAACAACAATTAAATGATTTAATAACTGAAATAAAAAGATGCTCTTACAATATTGGTGCACATTTGGACAATTTAACTAACAAAGTTGAAAGCATTGTTAGAGATTATAATAACTCTGTATGATGCACAGCATTAAATGTGTTAAGTTATTATGATATTTTTATATTCCCTTACCAATAGTTTAGTTCTATATGTTGTTCCATTTTGTAACTGTATCTCTGCATTCTCTCCTGATCTTTCAGGTAACTTGATATGTACAACTTTAGAGTTATAAATTACATCTACATTTTCTTTCTTTGCCAATTGTTTATTCACTGCTTGTAATAATAAATCATTCTCAACTATGTATGCAATTTCTTCAGTCAAGCAATCTTTGTTGAACACAATCATGGCATCAGAACATGCATCCCATACCTACTAAAAAAATTGTATACTTAATTGTAACATTTGTAATATTATTCATACAAAACAACGACACGTTTTAAAACATGTTTTAGTATTTTCTATTGTCATGATACCTGCATTTTTCTTACTGCACAGTAACGTGTTGCTTCAATATGTTGCCATGCTCCTATACTTGAAAGCAAAATATATGTTTGTTGATTTAAAGCAACCACACGATTAGAATATTGTTCTCTTGGTTCATCTTCAAGTTTTTTACCACTTTCTAATAAAAGAATCTTTTTACACTCAAGCTTTCTGTTATTTGCTGTTGTAACACAAAGAAGCGTTTATGAAACATACTTTATAACAATAAGTTACACAAATATCAATATATATATAAATATATATATATAACTAAAAAAATGAAGAAAGAACTAACCTATTGCACATGCCAGTGTTGTTCCAATCATACCACCACCACTGATAATAACATCGTAATTTTCATGATTTTGTGGTATGGTGGAACAGCGTCTTGTTGAAACACGTATTGACGCATTAAGGAAAAAGTATTTGTACTTTGTTGAAATTGACGTTAAAACGTTAGAATGCGTTACAGCTTTCACGAAAGTCGCCATTTTTATTTTTTATTGTATATTAAATGCGCCTGATGCTGCAAAATATGACCGGTCATACTAAATTATTAAAAAATAAATAAAGCAACGCATTTTGCTCAACTGTTTCCAAACAATAAAAGTATTTCATACATTAAATACTTGTATATATTTACGTATAATTAATACCGAACAGCTCGGTATTTGACATTTGTGGCCTCTATTACAAAACAATGACAAAATCTTTGCTTACATATTGTACAATATCTTAAAAGTACGTAAATGACTTCTTTTCGAATTCAATTATAAATAAAAATTCAAAACCTGTCCGACTTAAATTTATGTAACTGTTTCAAACATTCGAATACTCGCATATGCGATTATACTTTGAAATACTTTTATAAGTATTGAATTCTTCTTAAATAATTTTCATCAATACAATCGTTTCTGTCCTAATTTTTAATATTGTACGGTTTCTTGTAGAAAATCTCTCTAAATGCTTCGTTTTATTCACCATGGTGATGAATACATACACCGAACATTGATCTTTTCCAGAAGTTGTTTTCATATGGTGATTAAAACTCTATGAAGTAAAGAATTATACGTTCGAATTATGATTTTTCATTTGTAAAAATTTTTTAAGATTATTCACTAATAATGTAACATTTAATATATGATCAAATTCGTAAATTTTATAAGAAAAACTTGCAGGTAAGTATTAATGTCTATTTACATAAAAATAATACGTAGCAATTACAACTTTGTGTTTAGAAAAAACAATAAGCAACATAATGATTTACTTTGTAGGGTATACGTATATCCGTTGGTTCGTTCAAAACGTCAAAACTAAATGTGCGCGTTTTCAAACGCGATTTGAACTATTACGTATCCGAAATGTCTTCAATTACTTGCAAAAATATCGATAATATTATATTTATATAAAAAATTTATTTGTTACAATAGGGCAATGACAGAACACAGAGGTACGTCTTTTTACAATTCCTGTGTAAAAGTACCAGTAGATCCGTGTAGTAGGCAACCTACTCCTTCATATGAACGTATTGGATCTAGAAATAATAAAAAATATCGCGATATTTACAACAGACGCAAAATAAATTTTGCAAAAGACGAGGAATATGTTAGCGAATCGGAAATATCAAGTCCTAGAGGGATTGTGGACAATTTTTTGGAATTCCTAGAGAGTATACCAGATTATGGTCAAGTCCATCATTTATCAAATGAGCAATTTAAACAAAAAGTAGATTATTTAAAACGGAAACAAAAGTTGTTATTAGAAAACTTACAAAATTCGCATGTTGACCATGAAAATGCAAATGTATCTAAATTTTCAGTATTTAAGTGTAATCAGAACCAGAGACCAAAAATGAAAAGTAAAAGTACTATTAATGATTTAACATTGAATGGTAAAAAGTGTTACTTGGAAGAATGTAGAACTTCTAGTCCTATACTTTTTCCTTCTAATAAAGTTGACAGACTCTCAGAAGATGAGGATTTTTTAATAAATACCTATACGTAGGTATAAATAGGTATATGTAGTTAAATAAAAGTGGATTTCTTTTATTTAATTAAGGCTGCAACTGTTACCATTTTTAAATATAGCAGAAGGGATAAAGAAAATGAAACAGTATGTAAAGAAAAAGCATGCTTGACTAATGAAAATTGGACTATGTGGAATAAATTGAATAGGGATGATAGTATGGAAAGTGATATTGACAGTATAGAGACAAGAAGTTTACCAGCCAGTCTTACAAAAGTGTGGCATCCTACTGTACCCAAGCCATTTAGCTTCACCCTAAGGTAATAAATGACTTTCTCTGCAACAGTAAATTTAATGTAATTTATCTACACAAGTTTTAAAACATGTATCTTAGAGAAGAAGCAGAAAAGTACATGACACATGCTGAAGTGGAAGTAGAAGAAGTACACAGAGATTTAGAAAGTAATAAAAGGAGTCCATGTAGAAAACGACGTGTAAGACCAATTCCACTTACATCAAAAATTCCACTTTATGAAAAGTTACTGGCTGAGAAAGAAGAACGGTTTGTTTTCATATTTTTTTTCTTTTTCGTTTAAATTAATATACAACGTTGGATATCCATTTACTTTGGGTATTTATTGTTTTAGGAGTCGTATAATCCGCGAAGAAAGTGCGTTAAATTTAATGTCTCAGGTACGCCCTTTTAGACTCGAGTGCGATCGTCGAGCTTGGAGATGTTTAGCAAGGTCTAGCCCAGAAATACGTAGTAAGAGCGTTAACACGAGTTCGAAATTCAAGGCTAAACCAGTGCCAAGGAATCTTTTCAGTACCGAAGTGTACGATCGTATGCTCGAAGACGAATATTACAGGTCAACGTAGTACATAGTTATGTGTAACTTTTCAGTTATGCACTAAATTGTAGACAATTAGAAAATTGTAAATTTTAGGCAGTTAGAAAAAAAAGTAAGAGCCGCGCAATTAATGAAGTCATCTTCTTTACCTCCATCGATGGCAAGACGAGAACGAGTGAAATCTCAGTTGCAGCGTTCGATTAAAAATTGCAACGAGAACATCGAGCATAAGAGCCCTTCGTTATTGTCAAATGATACTTCAGTACCATTAGGAAGATGTAAATCTATGATGTCCCTTTTACCTCTACAGGGAAATAATTTGGCAGCAATTTTAAGATGCCAAGTATCACGGTACACTATTGAATTACGTATAATCCAAGTAGCTGTATATTTTTGATTAGTCGTGCAAATGAAAAAAAAGAGAGCGTATACTTTTGCGTATATATCGCAGGGAAAAGTTGGAACGAGAAATAAGGGAAAAAATGGAAGAGAAACGACGAGAACAGGAAATAAAACTTAGGGAATCGTTGATTGGACGCAATCCAGTGTGGCGAGACTTAAGATCTGCAGCAAGGTGTAATTTTTTCAAAAGATACGGTCATGCGTATTTCTTTTTTTTTGCAATTAAAACATTCTACTATCGATATTACAACGAGTAAATAAATAATTTTCAATTATAAGGCACGAACACGAGAGAGATCTTAGCATTCGAACTTTGCTTCGTCGCAACGAAGCGCGTGAACAAGCGGAACGTCATCGATTGCAAATGGAAATGATGCTGGACCGCGTGACACAAATACCAACTCTTTTCGAACGTCATTCTCAAGTGAATAGATTTTACTTTCGGGGTGGCTAAACCGAAGGTCGGAGAAGGAATTATTTATAAGGATACGTTTTGCAGGATTTTCAGTCGTTGACAAAGGTGCAGCAGAAAATTGGTAGTTCAAAAATGTTGCAACGAAAGAAAAAGAAGAAGCAACATAGATTGTACATGGATTACGAAAATATCTCCAGATCGGACTCTGGATCCTTGTCTAGTTCCAGTAGTCGTTCTTCAAAGTTGTCGAATGCATCTATATCTGAAAGATCTGAAAAATCCATAACTAAATCTCACAGTTCGCTAGTGAAAAAAAAAGGAGATCGTAGTCAATTAAAAGTTTCTATAAACGAGACCGCAGAGCTGATCGAAGATGAAAACGTAAACGAGAAAATACGTATCGACGAACGGTCAATCTCTAACGAGGGTCACGATGAAAATGACGAACACAATACGGAAAGATAGTTAGCAAAGTCTCGTTAAGCGGTGTGATAATTAACGATCGTAATTAGTTGGAATAAGATAACGACCGCAAAAACCTCGTTAAAGTAATCGTACGATAGGGGTACGTGTAAATTTTCAAACTTGATCCTTTATTACATGCCTATATTAAAACAGACGTCCAATTTGTGAAATTTCCTTTTAATGTCGTTGTAAAATAATTAAAGCTGCGAGATATTGTGCGATGCGATTAATATATACAATCATGTATAATCGTGATGTAATAATATTCATCGTAAGAAAGAAATTGCAAATAAAGTGCTTGGACATTAGAAACGCTCTTTTTAATTCGATTCGTTTGTAAAAATTGATAAGCTGTTAATTGTAAAAATGCAGTGGTAAAAAGAGTAGTTTCAACATATCGTTACTTTATGCTGTAATAGTGTTCAAGATCCAATCCATGTAATACGCAACGCGGGTATGAACTGCGGCAAATCCTTCCATACCACAATTTTTTGGCCCAAAGCTGACAATTCCGTGCTGAACATATCTCAGGTTATTATCGTATACTCCAAGAGCTTGAAGCGGCCCACCGCTATCTCCCGAGCAAGAATCTAAACCTCTTTTACCACCCGCGCATATCTGCTTGTACGAAATATTCACTTTGCTCTTAAACTGATTTTTACATTTCTCTAGACTCACTAGCGGTAATTGAACTTGGAGCAAATCTTGACTTCGTAATCCACGTTCGGTCATTCCCCAACCCGTCGCGATCATCTGTTATCGAATACGAGAGTTAGCGATATTTGCAACAAGGCGAATAGAATAAACAGCATCGAGACTAGAAAGTAGTTGGTTCGCGATAATCACGTTTACCTTTTTTCGGGTGATGTTAGCGGCTGTTCCAGTTGGCAAGCATATCGGCCGAACGCTTTGCGGCGTAAGATCGGCATCTGCGTTCAGTCGTATCAATCCAATGTCGTTGATCAGTTTTACGTTCGAGTATTCCGGATGATAGTGCACACTCTCTATACCAAAATCTTGATATCTCTCGGCACAAACAACTTCGAGACCGTCGGCATCTTTGTCACAGTCACGTTCGGTGCTTAAATCGTGATCTCCAAGTCGTACTCCGATCAGCTGGAAATCTAGCAGCAATTTATAGAAACGTTATCCTGTATCTTTACCGATCGAATTATGTCATTCTCACCAACGATCCGACTTACTATTCTCCAACAATGTAACGCAGTGGGCGGCAGTAAGTATGTATCGTTTGTTGATTAAGGTCCCTCCGCACCTGTATCTCGTTTCTCTGCCGTTGTCGTGTAAAAGCATAGCCATCCACGGGAAATCAAAGACGCCGGTTTTGTTTCCACCGAAGATCTTCTGTTGTGTCACCGGGCCGCACACGTCGTGACTCAACAGTGGTAAATTCGGATGATTCGTAACGTCCGGAGGATCTGGAATTCCGGACATCACGTTCGGTTCTTCCGTTAGCCGTGAAGAAGGCGTTACCGATTCCTAAAAATCGTTACAATTTATCGCAACGCGTTTCATTTGAATTTTCCTAACGGTGAAAATACGTCATACGAAATGTTCCACCTGTTGTTCGCAGCATACTTTCGGAACGGTATTCTCGAATCCGCATTGTAAACTGCTCATGTAGTCCTGAAGTTCTTTCAACAATGGTTTTCGCGTTTGAAAAATTTCTATTATTGGCTTGCAATTGTATATATTGGTACAAACACCAGGTTTATTCCGCGGTGAAACACATGTTTCTGCTCCAAAAAAATCTTCTCGTCCAGATTCCTCGTTTGGATTATCGAATGTAATATCTGCAATTATCACCACGGAAGTAAAGATGTCACATGAGATTAGCATTCGGTGTACGAACGTTGCCGAGCTATTGTGTATAGCGTTGATTACAATCAGAATTAAAATGCACGTATGGCATTGCGCGCGTTGTACGTTACCGATCGAACGAAATTTTCATTTTCTGGCTGCAAATTATTTTTCCTTTTCAAGCCCCGGTGCGGCTCACGATCGTTCGTTACTTTGTATTTTCTTTTTTCCCAATGCCCCCCGCCAAAGAGAGAAAAACCAAAAACAAAAAATCCAAAAAAAAGGCACGAAAGAAAGATAAGAACAGTATGGTATTTTACGATCGTGTAAAGTTGTTACGATCATTGGCAAATTACAATGAATCAAACAACGGAGTAATTACTCACTCGCGCTGGTTCCACAGAGGATCATAAGCCCTACTAAAAGGTGACGAATCATATCGATCCAGAAATTTTTTCTTTCTCTTGAAAAGAAATTCGAAGATACGTGTACCGTAATTTTCCAGCCAGATAGGGATACTCGTAAGAACACTTCACTTTTCTTACTTGGTCTTTCTAACGCAGTAAAATCCTACTCATGGCGTTGGAGAAGCCACACTTGCAATTTTTCAAATCAGCGGCCAAGCGGACAAACCAGTTTTGAAATCTGTTTATATATGTACTCATTGCTTTCACGAAGAACGGATCCACGCGACACTAACTGCTGTGATATGCTTTAAGGCTTGGACTTTAATTCATTAAAATTCCAAATTTGATGCGCGCTTACACTAAAATATATTTTTAAGTTTTGATTAATAAATTAATTCATTTATTTAATATCTATATGTCTTTTTATTTTACTATTTTCATTTCTTAACTTTCTTTTGTTATATTGGTTCTAACGTTGAGATACTTTTTTCTTTGTCTTTTTACAATGAGCTCGTGATATTATTCGGGAAAGTATATTTCAGGGGTTACATATGTACATATATAAATTTTTAAAGTTTAGTATAGTTTTATTTATTATTACTGAATTATTTTTTTTTATTTCATTTTTTTGGATCTTTTTTTCAATTTCACCAGCAATTGATATTGGTATATTATGATCCCAATTATTAATTTCATTTTTTGATCCTTATGATATTCCTTTATTAAATTCAGTAATATTAATCTCTTCCGGGTTGACTGCTTCATGAAGTCATAATGGTTTATTAGCTGGTAATTATTCTAAGTTAACTAATGGGTTGGTTTTAACTATATTTTTTTTTTTTAGGACTTTATTTTCCATTAATTCAATATATTCAATATTTTGATTCGTTATTTAGAATTAACGATTGGGATTTTTTGGTCGGGTTTTACATACATATTGACTGAATTTCGATCGATACATATTTATTTATTGTCGATTTTATTATTTTTATACGTCAAGTTTAAAATTTTTAATTTACTACAGGGTGGGGTTATTTGCGATAATGTGAAAAAATGTTACATGTAATACTTGCACGGTATTGAGGGGGACATTTAAACATTTTCTGCGTGGGTGGAGGTATAAGGGAGATTTCAAGGTGATCTCTATTTCTTTTTAAACGGAATGCTATGTTTCTGTTATCGCGATGCGACAGCCGGCGTTGAGACGACTTCAGCAAGCTATATCATTGATGGTCGTGCAAGGTGAAATGTGGTAGTAAAATAAACTTTCTTACATTACCGGAGATGTTCGAAGTGGTGACCGTTTGCGTCAATGCACAGTTGCAATCGTCGTACCGTTGCATCATGTGCATGTCTCGTCGTCTCTGAACTTATTCCAGCACATGCTGTATTTCACAGATCCGCACTTTTACGTGTGTACTATTAGAAAATATACCACTGAACGTTCACCAAATGATGTGGTTACAGCACGACGGATATCCAGCACGTTATGCTCGGAGAGTAAGAGATGCACTTAACGAACTTTACCCAAATTGACGGATAGGAAGAAAGAAATCGTACGAAAGAAATTGCAAATAATGTGTTCGGATATTAGCAACGCTGTATTTAATTCGACTCGTTTGTAAAAATTGATAAGCTGTTAATTGTAAAAATGCAGTAGTAAAAAGAGTAGTTTCAGCATATCGTTACATTATGCTGTAATAGTGTTTAGGATCCAATCCATGTAGTACGCAATGTGGGTATAAACTCCGGCAGATCCCTCCGTAGCACAAGGTATAGTCCCAAAGCTGACAACTCCGTACTGAACGTATCTCAGATTATTATCGTACACACCAGGAGCTTGAAGCGGCCCACCGCTATCTCCCGAACAAGAATCTAAACCTCTTTTACCACCCGCGCATATCTGCTTGTACGAAATATTCACTTTGCTCTTAAACTGATTTTTACATTTCTCTAGACTCACTAGCGGTAATTGAACTTGGAGCAAATCTTGACTTCGTAATCCACGTTCGGTCACTCCCCAACCCGTCGCGATCACCTGTTATCGAATACGAGAGTTAGCGATATTTGCCACAAGGCGAATAGAATAAACAGCATCGAGACTAGAAAGTAGTTGGTTCGCGATAATCGCGTTTACCTTTTTCCGGGTTATGTTCGCGGCTGTTCCAATTGGCAAGCATATCGGCCGAACGCTTTGCGGCGTAAGATCGGCATCTGCGTTCAGTCGTATCAATCCAATGTCGTTGATCAGTTTTACGTTCGAGTATTCCGGATGATAGTGCACACTCTCTATACCAAAATCTTGATATCTCTCGGCACAAACAACTTCGAGACCGTCGGCATCTTTGTCACAGTCACGTTCGGTGCTTAAATCGTGTTCTCCAAGTCGTACTCCGATCAGCCGGAAATCTAGCAGAAATTTATAGAAACGTTATCCTGTATCTGTAACGATCGAATTATGTACGCCATTCTCACCAACGGTCCGACTTACTATTCGTCAACAATGTGACGCAGTGGGCGGCAGTGAGTATGTATCGTTTGTTGATTAAGGTCCCTCCGCACCTGTATTCCGGAACCTGTCTGCCGTTGTCGTATAAAAGCAGAGCCATCCACGGGAAATCAAAGACGCCGGTTTTGTTTCCACCGAAGATCTTCTGTTGTGTCACCGGGCCGCACACGTCGTGACTCAACAGTGGTAAATTCGGATGATTCGTAACGTCCGGAGGATCTGGAACTCCGGACATCACGTTCGGTTCTTCCGTTGGCCGTGGAGAAGGCGTTACAGATCCCTAAAAATCGTTACAATTTATCGCAACACGTTTCCTTCGAATTTTCTTAACGATGAAAATACGTCATACGAAATGTTCCACCTGTTGTTCGCAGCATACTTTCGGAACGGTATCCTCGAATCCGCATTGTAAACTGCCTATGTAGTCCTGAAGTTCTTTCGACAATGGTTTTTGCGTTCGAAAAATTTCTATTATTGGCTTGCAATTGTATATATTGATGCAAATACCAGGTCTATTCCGTGGTGAAACACATGTTTCTTCTGCGGAAAAAACCTCTTGCTTAGACTTCTCGGTTGGATTATCGAATATAATATCTGTGACTATCACCACGGAAGTAAAGATGTCACATGAGATTAGCATTCGGTGTACGAACGTTGCCGAGCTATTGTGTATAGCGTTGATTACAATCAGAATTAAAATGCACGTATGGCATTGCGCGCGTTGTACGTTACCGATCGAACGAAATTTTCATTTTCTGGCTGCAAATTATTTTTCCTTTTCAAGCCCCGGTGCGGCTCACGATCGTTCGTTGCTTTGTCTTTTCTTTTTTCCCAATGCCCCCCCGCCGAAAGAGAGAAAAAACGGAAAACAAAAGAAGAACAGATACGAAAGAAAGAAAAGAACAGTATGGTATTTTAGGATTGTGTAAAGTTGTTACGATCATTGGCAAATTACAATGAATGAAACAACGGAGTAATTACTCACGCGCGCTGGTTCCACAGAGGATCACAAGCCCTATCAAAAGGTGACGGATCATATCGATCCAGAAATTTCTTCTTTCTCTTGAAAAGAAATTCGAAGATACGTGTACCGTAATTTTCTAACCACTCGTAAGAACACTTCACTTTTCTTACTTGGTCTTTCTAACGGAGTGAAATCCTACTCACGGCGTTGGAGAAGCGACAATTTTGAAATCTTGACTTGTATTTATCTACTTGTTGCTTTCGCGAAGAACGGATCCACGCGACAGTCTCCGCGATACTAACTGCTGCCATCTGCTGAGTTTGATAAGTCTCCCAATTAGAGAAAGGCAACTACCGCCCAGGCAAAGGGAAGGGGTTACGAGGAAAATTCTTGCGACTAATAAGAATGCAGGATTTTAAGTTGAGGACAGACGCTTGTCCTTTTGACCCGTTCATTTTTTTAGCAAACAGATCGGAGCATTCCGAAGATCGTTTTTTATCCTTTTGAAGGAAATAAAATGAAAATGAGGATGCCGATGTATATACATATAGTACGTAGATACGTAGTTAGTGCGGTGGGATAGATTTTCCCTTCCGAGAAAAGGACTGCTCATTCCGTCTTGGTGGGTTGAGGATTGAAACAACTCAGGGATTTCCAATTCCAACATCGACCGTACTTTACGTCATGCGGCGGACAATGCGATTTGTCGTAGAGATGGCGACAGAAGTAATTAGCTAATATCGTTTGAAAAATGGAAGGCACTTTATTCGAGTAGGAAGAAAATAGGAATATAGTTGCAGTAGTGCGCTGGAAAGATGCAATTTTTACATGACACTCTCCGTGATCTATTGCCGCCCGATAACCTTTCACGCCGATAACAAACGAATACGTAACAATCTTATCGTTACAAAAGGCGAAGAAATTTTGTCTGCGGGCAAGCGTTGCTATATTCTACAATAGTAGTGTAAGAAAATGTGAAAATTGAAGGTAACGGTATAGAAATATATTGCGTGTAACATCAATTTCAAGCCCTCATTTTGCTAAGTATCCACGGAACGAAATCGATCACTCTGGTATAAACTCCGGGCCATCCGACTGTTCCGCAATTCTTGGGTCCAACGGAAACAATGCCGATCAGCGTCCATCTTCCGCTACCATCCTGATTTCTCTCCACACCCATCAACGGTCCACCTGAATCACCTTGGCAGGAGTCTTTGCCTTTTTGCCCACCGGCGCAAATTTGCCCGTAACCGAGAGTCGTTACCTCTCTATAGATCGTCTTGCATTGTTCTTTATCGAAGACTGGCAAAGATAATTTTAGCTTCACGTTCGACGACGACCTGTTCTCCGTTCTTCCCCAACCGGCCACGAACAATCTTTGCCCGACGGAGGCGCTCGGTGGCAGGCAAATTGGTTTGATGTAATTGGTGAAGGAAACGTCGCGAGATAATCTTAGCAAAGCTATATCGTATCTCCGATCTGTCATTGTTGGCCGATAACTCTCGTGGATCATTTGTTCCTCGATTCCAACCGATACGGTACTGTCCGCGCAAACAACGCTGTCGATGTCATCTTGGATGCAGTCGGGATCGGTGTCGGTGTTGTATTCGCCTAAACGAACGGCATCCAATTTCCAGGTTTTTGGTATATCCGTGTACGAGACACAGTGACCTGCGGTAAGAACGTAACGCCGGCTGATAAGAACTCCACCGCAAGATGTGCCCCTTCCGTTTGCTAAAAAATGTCACTTTATATCATTTAACTTCCTTCCCCACTTATAGACACACCGATCATCGTTCACCTCCCTTTATCCTTCGAATCCTTACGTTTTTTGTACTCCAAAAGTACCGTCCAGGGAAATTCGTCGAGGTCCGTACGTTCTCCACCGAATATCCTTTGGGACAGATCTTTGCCACAATTGTTGGGAAGCAGAGGATTGTTGGAGAAGTCGTACCGCAGGTTTGCGTCGTCGGTAGTCTTCTCGTCGGTATTTTCTTGACCTGAGTTTTGATTCGATCCGAAATTATCTCCGAGATAAACTTGTTCACCTCGAGATGGAACGTTCATGTTCCCGCTTTGAATTGGGCAACAAACACGGGGAAGATTGCCGTCGAAACCGCACTGGGATTGCCGTAGATAGTCTACAACATCTGGCTTAAGGGGTTTCGTTTCGAGGATTCTCAACAACTGCGGACACTGGCGTATTCCTATACAAGAACCGGCTAAATTACCGGGTGTCACACAATTCGATTGCCCTTGAAATTCTAAAAGAGAAAGTCATCTTCGTAACATTAAAAAGATATTATTATAATGATGAGCGATGCGTGCCTGGCCTTGAGAGTATGCGCATAAATGTGAACCTGTATCGCGCATTCGTATACATAGATTCTTATTTACTTTGATGCAGCGACGATTCTTCCCGCAGTGTCGTAATTCCGCGTTATCCAAGGAAACATCGATCAATTCGAAGAATATATTACAGCGTTACTTAACGTTTCCTCCTACCGTTATCAATTTTTCCATTTCGAGCGATTATTGCAGAAATAATCGTTTCGTCGAGGACGTCCAAGATTAATCCAATTAATAACCAATGCCAACACACATCGTTCAAATGGTTAATCGAATTTTAGCAAGTATAATTATTCGTTTCGTTCACTTACGTCCAGCTACACGACTAAATATCACCGTTTGTAGAATACCTAAAATAAATAATCGAACCATCTTCTTTGTTTGGTAGAACGCGAAGAATTACACTACTAATCGTTGAGAAAGACGAAGCATCAATTCTCACCGATGCTTTTTCAGTTATTAAAAGTGAATTCGATACGTGTTCAACGTGCCAAAAGAGGCTGCGCTATGTATGAGATCAAGAAACCAACTAACAGCGTCGCTGATAGAGTGACCGGTACCAGGGTCAACTGGTTTCCCCCCTACCTATAAATAAGTCCGTATCCATCGAATGAGTAACTCTGTCATTTTGGTTTTTCACAGTTCCTTCTTTTATTCATTTTAATCACTTTCTTCAACTTTACAGGACTTCAAGGTTCGCAAGCAACTACATTTGCTTCAACTTTAAAGTTGTCGAGCACATACATACTTACGTTTTATCGTGTATTACCAATAAGATATAAATTACAAATACGTGTACTTACTATTACCGATAATTTGTGCGTAACCCTGTTTACTTGGCATACGTACATAAGCACGTATACATTCTACATACTACTAGTGGTGCAGTCCAATGTAATAACGAAAGAAAAAAGAATACCGAACGTTAGGCTCCACTTTCATTTTCCTTCTTTGAATCGTACATATGTATGTATATCGAACAGAAGAACGTCAACCCCGATATTCTTTGCTTTTGTTTATACGTAAATATTTTGAGCTGTATATACCATGATGTAACAAAAAATTTTAAATTTAACAAGGGAAATTAAAAATGACTGTGGAATATAATGTTTGTACGTCGTCACCTATGCTAACAGATTCATCACCTCTTAAGAAAAAACGAATTTACCAAAATGTGAGATTTATCTATAACTTCTGATTACTGCATTTTTAAACATACATTTTAAAAAGCTTAAAAAAATAACTATAGATAACTATTTTCAGCATACTTCAAGTAAAAAATATAAATTATATTACATTTGTCTGGGTGCTTTAGTGAATATGATACAAACGCAAATTAAGAATAGGTGTGCACAAAATAATAAACGCAAGTATAAAGAAATACTTGTAAATGACTCTTTTAAGTCGTTTGTTACATCAGTAGCCTTATTTGCAGTGGGTGTTAAACTTACTACTGAATTAGTTGCCTGGAAAGTATTTTAACTCCTTCTAAAAAGGTTTCAAAAAATGCTAACAAGATTATTTTAAATCTATTCACAGTCAATGTTATGTTAATACTTCTACATATATATTATATTTAAACCTTATATACCAATTACTACTGTAAAATCAATGCTCGACTTAATAATATAACAATTAAAGGTATACAATTGTTAAATTATGCTATTTTTTTAATGATAAACAATTTTGCTGCACGTGACAAATGTTATACAGGTATTTTAAGGCATTTATTGGTATACTTTGACATTAAAAATTTACTTTAATCTGGCCTGGCAGGTTCTTTTTCATCTTCGACTTTACTTGAATTTTCACTACCAACTTCATTCTCAGAACTTGCCTCTGAATCTATATTTTCTATTTTACTTTTATTTTCAATTCTTCCTCCACTTTCGTCACTGGAATGTCCACTATCGTTTGACATTAGTTCTGTACTTTTGACTACTTCCTCTGACTTCTTTTCTTCTCCCTCACTTTCATCGGAACTGTTGGTAAGTTCATCTGAATCGATATCAAGATCTAATAATATTTTCTTTTTATTTGGTTTAAATTCGTCGTTGCGTTTTCTTTTTACTCCAACAGTGGCCATTTTAAAACCTTCTTCAACTGCATTTCCAACTCTTTCTGTAAGAGCTGATCTTTCGCGCTCGTAAGTTTGATCTTTAAACTCGTGTCTAGGTTCGGCACAAAGTCTTTCCAACTTCTTTTTTTTACGTTCTGCCGCTTCCTCTTCTCGTTTTCCTTGTTTCTCAATCCAAACTTTTAGTCTTTTTTCTTCGTTGATATCACGAAGTCTGCGTCCACTTAAATCTCTACAAGCTTCGCGATTTGTAGTTTTCTCGATTTGTGCCCCGATTGCTCGTAGCATGGAACCGAAACCTCCTTTTCCACCGAACAATCTTGGTACAACGGAAATATAACCATTGTAACAAGTGGTATTTTCATCCACGAGCTTTCCATTGTGTATAACGTAAAAATTCTCCTGCAATAAATTTCGTGAAACATTGTTCAAATTATTTTTAACTGTTGAACGAATAATGTTAAGGTTAGATTAATATGCTTACGGAAAAACCTTTAATTTGATCGCGCAATTCGTAAACTTTAAGTGGAGTATCGGTTGTAAGGATCTGTTTCATGCCAAAGGCGTCACTTATTTGTACACTTAACATTTTTATTCTGTTATTTTATTTGAAAGTATGAAACGTTTTCCTAAGATTAGGTACGGCGAGTTACGTTGAAACTTGCCACAGCATTAACAGAAATGCGTGTGGTAATGCACACAAGAGACATGCGCAGAAAAATTTCTGATGCTACCCTTCGTCGATATTTCACATCGAAGCAACTCTTCACGAAGAATATTTCGTAAAAGGATAACGATTCGATGCAATTCACTATAGATACGCAACGACGACAACCTTATTTATATACGTTAAACGATGCTCAATCAAATATGGCGTATAATCATGCAATAATTCATATACACGACTTCAAGTGCAGTGTATCTTGGCGCAGCGCCCCCTACTATTAAAACAATGAAATATTCATTGGTTGTTGTACTTAGATACGTAATACTTGTTTAAATAAATCTGCCAGGGGTGTGTAGAAATGAAAAAAAAAATGAATTACACATTCCAGAGCAATTCGATCGAATAAAATCGAGACATTTTTGCATTTGTATTTTATGGTGAATGATACATTTTTCAAGCTTTGTACAATGCGTAGGAACATTATTATTACATAATTTTCCCTGTTAGAAAATTCTTATTACTAAAAAGTAATTTAAACGAACTGCTTTAATCTCCTTGCGAAATAGGCGATCCACGATCGCGTTTCGAACCTTTTCCTTTGCCTTTTGTTTTTGTTTCCCGTTTCCTACTTATCGAGGATGTCGACGTTGTAGATGTAGAATCTGCCGGGCTCGAGTGACTTGAACCTTCGCGATCCCAACGCGCTAATGCCTCTCTTAAATTTTGTCCATCTCCTTCTTCGTACGTATCTACATCTACATGAAGATTATCTTGACCAGGTTGTGCATTGTTTCCGGATTCTAAATTTGCTCGCATTTCTTTCCTTTGATCTTCCGTGTGTTGCGGACACCGCATAGATCGTGTACATAATTTTTTGGTATGTTCTGATATTACTCCACAAATTTGAGTTAGCAGAATCCTTTTATCTTCCAAAGACATATTTTCATAATTCGACGGAGAATTTTCATTACTACTATGAATATGTTCATTTACACTCTCTCCGTTTCTTTGACTGTTCTTTTGTTGCTTCGTTCTTTTTATACCATTGCGATCTTTCCTGCGTTTACGCTTGTCGTTATTCAAACTCCAGTCAACGTCGTCGTCGTCGTCGCTTATAACACCGCTGAAGTTGCTAAGATCTTTCGAATTATTGGCTATACGCCTTGATGCGATACGCGAGCTATTTCGTCCCATGCCCATACATTTTTCTAAATGAGTTGCAAAACGACAGGCTGCCACTCCTCTATCACAATTTGGACAATTGCATTCCTGAGATTTTTTGACAGGGTGTTGACCAAAGACGTCCAGTCCAGGGGAATCTTTAACACAAATTTACAATTAAGAAAATTTTCTAACGTTGACAGCTAATTTTGCAAAATGCTGCAGTAGATTCTACAACTTTTTGCAAAACGTTAGAAACATAGTAAACAAACATAACCTGAAAAACAGATCATCTCCGTTACCACTTGTAACAGTATCTTCTAACTATTTCACTTACCGACGATAGCATATGACTCGTCATCAGGTATACCTTCCTCGACAGCTGAACTACCAGTTTTCGTAGTTCGATGTACATCGAAAACGAATCCCATTAAGACCTCGTCGAGAAGATCTTCGTAAATTTCTTTCGTCGCTGACTCTGCATTCTCACTTTTGCTCATAAATTCTAGAAACCGTCTGTTTAACTCTTGAATTTTTTCCTCGGTCACGGACATTCTATGCGTCGAGAATAAACGTACAACGAAATCACCTTCTGTTTACTGTCCCGAAATGACAGACCCGCTTCGTAACATGTGTGCTTCTTGATTTCCGTTTCGGTTTACGTTCGTTCAATTGAAGCGTTTCACGTTAGATACGGCAATGCGTTTACTACGAATGCACGCGTACTTTTCGTGAAGAAACTACTGTTTGACATGTGAATGGTTCACGGAAACTGTTACTAGAAAACAATACCCATACTGTAACTTTTATACACCATACGCTATAACTACGATGACAGCCGGAAGCTTGTAAGCCTATCAAGCACCTTCTACCTGTATTACCTACAGACGGTCAAATCGAAACCTCGCACTAAATTTTCGCAAAAATTTAAATCTCTCAACCATAAATAAATTCTTTCACATTACAGATAACGTGTAGAATATTTTTCAATCTTTATTTTAACGTTAAAATTCTGCAACTTGTTTACCATTTTTATGTCGCATTCAACATTACCGATTTACTACAAAAATATCGTCCAAGTAGTTTATTTGTATTATCAGAAAGATTGACTCTCAGATTAACAACTATATTAATTATTACACACTTTTTGTTCATTTGCTTAATCTTATTTATCGTGTATAATTGACAACACCGTATGTACAACAAATTATAGAAATGTTTTTAACGAAAATGATATCATTTACATAGAAATTACATACACTTTAATGCAGTTGACAATTTTAGCACGTGCGTAATATATTAACTATTGTATCACAGAACAGATGTACTTTTAATAGCTTGTCGTTAATTATTACTAGTCCGAGCAACGCGAACATATTCCGTTCCGTTTCTACATAGAAGAGATTTACAGCCTCCTTACTTGGCAGACCGCGAAAATATCTATCATCATTACCGCCACCCCTCTCTCTAAGACAGATGAATTTCTTTTTAATTTTAAATACGACGTTTGTTTGTAAGATCGTCTACCTTTTCTACTTCTCCACTTCGCAGAAATGTTTCTTTACATTCCTACCGGATAGTGTACTGTATCTAATGGAACCTGCACAACCTAGCGCAAAAATACTGGAGAATTGCCAGTGTAATATCTGATGTAACTGAAGCATAATCGCGGGGATTGAGGCTATTGTTAAATAAACAAACATGACATTGGATGTTTTCGAATTGCGTTAGTTTCTTCTAAAGATAATGTAGAATAACAAGGTCTGTATGTCGCCGAGGAGGATGAGCAGTTGTGGAAAAAGAAAGGGTGAGGAAAGAAAAGAAAAGTGGGAGGATAAAGATCGAAATAGACCAAGTTTCACCCAATTTAATCGAGAGAGAGGGGAAGAATAAAAAAAGAGGGTGAGTCGGTCGGAGTGAAATGGAAAGATCGTGGGAGAGCGATGAAAGGGGGTGGCCGGTTGCAACCTTAACACAATTCTATTTCTTTCGATGCATCAGGCCGTGTGCTGAAAATGACGCAATCAAAGTGGTGACCGCGAGACTCCTCTCGGGGAAGACGCGACATACGTAAAATGTGCTCCTCCGTCTGTATACCGAGGAGAAAGAAGAGGGAGCAAAGTGGGGTGGACCGATCGTGGTAGAAGCCGAAGAAGAGTTTCGGGGAAGGAGCAGAACCGTACGAACCTTCTTCGTGGCCGCAGTAGCGGATCTACATCAGCTTGGTGCGCAACCGTTTTAACATTACGACACATACGAACCGTACGCGTAATTTCTTTGGTCGACGGGTGTTGAAGAGGGAAGAGCGAACGAGCGAATTTTCCGAGCCGAAAAGGAGAACGAACAAATAGGAAAGATGGTTTACGAGAGCGACTTCTACACAACTCGACGGCCCTATACACGGCCCCTCGTCTCGTCCTACAGCGTCACGGTCAGTATGTACATGGGATTGCAAAAAGAGCGGGATGAAGTATGTCTTAATAATGTTTTGCTGGATGGCACTAACGTCGAATAAGAGCCCCGTGTGACACGGAAACACTTTAACCGAAAACCACCCTTCTTTCTTATTCTGACTTTATCTGATCCAGAGTCAACGTTTCGTTCGTTTAACAGTTTCTCGTCGAACATTTTCACGCAATTCAAAACGATACGATTTCTTCCCCCAACGAAATTTGTCCAACGGCGAAACATTGGCTCGAACGTGTTCACGATCGAAAGAACGACACTCCTTGACCACGATACAAATACGATCTAAATGGATCGTTGTTAGTGTCGACCGATCGAATTCGATGCATTTCGAAGTCTCTACTTCCACACTGTATTCCGACTAATGTTTTATTCGTTGCTCCTATACCGTGTCCGCCGCGTAATTATCATTACTCTTAATGTTTATCAGTTTGCCAAACGTTGAAACGTGCACTCGGTGTCTCCCGGATGTCAAATGGTAAATTTAACGTCGATACACAACCTACATTTCAGTAAACGTGCACACTTAACAACACGAATCAAGTATGCGCCAAATGTCAAGTATTATAGAAAAGTTACTCTATAACGTGTAACGGTGATAACCTCCAGTTTACGGAATTCATTTATCAGAGCATCAAAGAACCTCTGACACGAGTTATCCGTCGAATTAAACGGACGGAAAAGATA
The DNA here is from genome assembly GCF_001263275.1 of Habropoda laboriosa. NCBI lineage: Eukaryota > Metazoa > Arthropoda > Insecta > Hymenoptera > Apidae > Habropoda > Habropoda laboriosa. The sequence goes on along the minus strand of NW_017100319.1, from coordinate 56,479 downwards.
CCTGTTGAACTCACTATGTGTTCCTTTTCAACTTTGTGTTTCGTATGTATGTACTCGTGTATATGTTATACCCTCAAGTTAACAAGGTATTACGTACCTCCTTGTGTCAATTGTCCGAATGCCGTCGGATTTATCTTTATATAATATAAAATCGATAGATTTCTGTTGAAATGAAAAATGAAAAATTGATACCAGCAGCGATTTGAGAGCAAGAGAGTTGGAGGAAAGCCTATTCATAGCGTTGCAGCCATTTTCCGGGACTCTATCGCGTTAAACTTAGATACCGGTACGACCCGGCAAATTTTCGATTCGTGAACAGGAAAATGTATCTGGCCCACGAGTGTGTAATACAGGATGGAAAGGAATTCGAACGCGGGGCATCCTCGAGGGACGAGCGAATTAGAAATACGTTATCTCGAGGGAGGAGAGCTTCCGGAGGAAAAAACGAGGAGGAAGGAGTGATTTTTCCGACAGCTTGGATTATATCGGGGGATTATCGTTCCATTGTTGATCGTGTATCAATGGTGCCGTTAAAAGCTGACCTAAATACCGAACTCCTCGGTGATTCTAACTATGTTCGAAAGATCTTTGCCGAGGTCTCAACTCGGGCGTCACGAACGATTCCAATGACAGAGGTTGATGAATTGACAGAGGAGGAAGCGTGTTTCGATGGTTGAAGATGTTATTAACACACTTCCCGTCTTTCTTCGTTTCACAGTAGAGGGGATCTGTGAGCATCGGTGTTGCGTTACTCTGCCCTAATTTAGACTCGCGACGTACCAGCGACGTTCACTCCCACCACGAGTGCTAAAATTCGTCACGGAAATTCATACGCGATTTCGAGTGGCCATATTTACGTTACAAACTTCTATCGTTACAATTCGCTTTCGACGTAATTCCATCTATTTTTACCGGACACTTCTTGCCGGTTCCACACGAAACGGAAAGAAACGGAAAAGAGTCACAGTTCTCTATCGCGTTCTTCCTCTCTAATCGCAGATCATCCTGAAATATCGATTTCTGCACCGCTACTTCCTAGTGATAAAAGAACGATCGCTACGGAAAAGTTATGTATGTATTATACATAGATATATACCTACTGTATAGAGAGAGAGAGAGAGAGAGAGTTGATATTCTGGCACGAATGATTCACGGGTGTTGAAACGACGATGCGGTACAATAATATTCGTAGGAAGGATATAAAAGAGGGTGTTGCGGTGGAAATCTCGATCAACGATTTGGAATGTGCGGAGGCGAATATGAGGGCGCGGGTGTTGCGTTCCTTGTACACGTATACCATTCACATCACTTCGGTCTATTTTTGCGCGAGGATAAGGAACGCGGGGTGTACCGGTGCGACGAAATAAGCTCGCGTCAAGAATCATCGCGAGGAAGAAAAAGAAGATAGTCCAACGGAAGTCTGCTTAAAAAAATTGGTTTATTTTGTCCAACGATAGATGCACGTAGCGTAACGATAATGCGGAAGAACGGTGTGGAAGTGAAGGCGTCGAAAGGGAAAGTGTTCTTCGATCGAGCTTCGATTCTCTATCGCAAAAAAAGTAAAAAAAAGAGAGAATGATCGGAGGGAGAGAGAGAGAGAGAGAGAGACGAAAGGGAGGAAGCGTCTCCTCGAACCTGATGAAATTTACAGAAACAGGACTACTTCCCTTGGGAAAAAGTGCCGTTCGTTCCACGGCCATCCCTGGTACCGGAACCTTTCACCGTTTGGGGCCGCAAGAAACAGGATCCGAAGAAGGAATTTTACCAATACGTTACCTTGAAGGAGAAGGAGGGTGTTGTGCGTGGGAAGAACCCCGCGAAACAGGAGCACACTCGTCAATTGGTAGACGGTGGCGCGGTGTCAAAGGTCAGCTGGGATGCCGCGACCGAATTGGCGACCAAGGGTCACGTTTTCGAGAAGGGAGTGCTTTCCAGGCCGTCGTCGGCTGCTAAAAGACACGTCGTTACTCCTGCCAGTGGTCGTACCAAAATATTAATGGCACTCCAGACGCCATCTTGGTACCGATTTTAGAAACAAACGGACACGACATTTCAATGGAAGATTCCGTTTTCCGTGAGAAACAAGAACTCGAGAACTCGATACGACTGAAAGATATTTTGATACCTTGCTTCGTAGAATAGAATTTACAGTAGTTGCTCGCTCAATATTATTATAGAATACGTACATAGTTGGTTGCAACCGCTTTTCACCGTTTCTTCGTTCGCCGGGTAAAAAGATTACGTAGCGCGTGTGTTATATTTCCAGAGGGATGTTGCAATACAATTCGAGTGTCTTTGTTTTCACGCATTTTCGTGCACCATTTTTTTTTTTCTAGCGCTTACTCTGTTTTCCACAACTCAAGAGTATTTATAGAAACTACGAATAGTTGATCGATATACCTCGCTGCCGTTTACATTTCACACTATCTTTGTATGCAGATCGAGAGCAAATAAAGTGAATCCTGGTCGATTTTGAACAGCGTGTTTACTGGATCCGTTCCCAAGACACGTTTACGAATAGCGAGGATCCCGTTAGGAAATACCCCGTTCTATAATAATCGCGAACCGAGCTACAATTGTCCGTTGTAGAAAAAGGGAGAAAATCGTTGCCGGTGTATTTTAGGCCTGTGGTATTATTGGCGGCTGTGAAATTTATACCTACCTACTTACTTACTACCAATAGCCGGAAGACTCGCGGAGCTTCCCAGAGATTAATGATCTCGAGTAAGGTTGAAAGAGTCTGTGGGTAAAGCTTTTGGGACGAAAACCGACGTCGAAACGAGACACCGAGATGCACTCGTGTAGTATATGGGCAAAGAACACGAACATAACGTACACACTATCGCGTAACGTTATCCATGTGTTTCTTGGCAAGGGTGAATTTAGTTGCTCAACGTTGCACTCAGAGTGTCCTGAATATCTCGGCAAGGAGACATTATTAATGCATACGTGTACCGCTCTACCGTTTATAATTGGCCCGCACGTTGTGTGTCTACAGATAGATCGATATAATTATTACCGCGAATCATCTTAGCGGTCCGCTTACTTTTTTCTTCCGCACAGTAACATTCTTAACACCGAGGAAATTCGAGTAACGTTGATAACGCTGCGAGATGAACCCGACCAAGTACGTACGCGGTTGTATTTGTTCCCGCGTAACCATTATTCCGTGACACACGATGTCCTTTCCTCCTGTACGTGTTATTCCGAAACGGAGAACAGAGCAAAACAGAAGTCACTTTTTAAGCAGGCAGATTCGATAGCGACAGGACGAGGGTGATGGAATTTAGGAAACTCGACGCGTAAAAGAAGCGTTCGTTTTTCACTTGACAAGACGAGAGGATACTCTCGATCCATTTTTGTCGTTGAGAGAGAGGGAGAGAGAGAGAAAGAGAGTGCGACAAATTTAGATATTTTTCAAAGATCAAGTTCTGTTCTCCGGAAATGCCTGTTCTCCACATTGTTGACCTTGTGTAACCCGAATCTATAGACACCTCGGCATTACGTGGTTCGTGACTATCCGGAAGTCGGGCTGAGGACTGCTCAAGAGCAGTACAGCTATGCCTACACCAACACCAGCTCGGCGAGTTCTTCTTCCTCTACGGATCCGTACAGCCGTCGTCCGCAGAGGAATAGCTACACCGAAGAGAACGTCGTCAAGAGGGAAAGCGGACCGTACGGATCGTACTCGACCGAGAGATCGTCTAGGACATCGAGCGGCGGCGGTCCTGGAAGTTATCATTCCTCTTACGAGTCCCACTCTTCCGGTCGTTTACCTGGCGGTACCACTTACCGCCATTTCTCTTACCGCGTCTAAATTCTCGACCCGACGGCCTCCGATGCTTGTTTCGTTTCACCGATCTCGACGTCACGGCGGCAATTCTCCGTCTTTCAAATTTCCTATCACACACTTATCGAACTTGATCTGGCTAACTTAACGAATCCCTCTCTTTTCGTTTCAACGAACGTAGGCCTAGCTAATGTACATCGATTTTGGTGAAACGGACGAACCACCTTCCTACCTTTCGACTCTTCGAATAGTTGATCTAATGTGGATAGTTATCTGTTGTATTTATAGGTGCGATGAATTTTTACAGGAAGGCGGTTGAAAATCGCTATACGAGTGTATACATATAGTTGTAACAAACATGTAACGTAGCTGCGTTTAGGTGTTTTACAGCTAGTCTCGCTAATCATTGGATACCATAAAAAAGTATTGTTCGACACGATTAACAGCTTGGTAGCACGATACTGAATCTGTAGTAGAAGAAGGCGCAGCGTGGCGAATATTGTAGCGATGTTTTTGTAACGATTAGAACGAATCGAAAAGTGCGGTAATTTCACACTTTCTTCATTTTTCTTCGATGCGTCCAACGTAGAAATTCTTTTTTTCGCAATCCCTTTCCTTCCACTTTATGGATTACACGCGTGGAGTGTTCCTTTTTTTTTCTTTCATTTTTTGCTTTCGCATAGTGAAGCGGATATTTTATACTTGTGCAAGCATAATTTCGTGTCTTCTAGCGTGTGGAATGGTAGTGTGAATTAATTAAAGAGGATACAGCGCTGTTATACCAATTTCCTAATACATACGTCTATGTGTACCAAAACTACTAATCGTGACTAACAACTCGAAACTCATCTCGATAGACACACAACGCGACAATTGGCCAAATTTCTTGCTCGTGGACGATCGGAACATTTCTGAACCTTTCGTCGAAGGTACACATACACACGCGCGCGCACGCACGCACACACACACACACACACACACTTTCTCTTGTTCTTTTTTCTTTCCGTTAAGCAATCGCGCGCTCTTTATCGGATGATCGTCGTTTGGTAACAGGCACGTGTGTGTGTAAGAAAAAAAAGAAAAGAAAAAAAAAAAGAAGAAATAAATAAATAAAGAGAAAGATGAGCAAAAAGAGTGCGGAGAAAGGATACTGTACTAACCGGGTGTTGTTCTTCTTTCTTTCTATTTTCTATTCTGCTTCCCATGTGACTCCTCGTCCCCCGCCGCCGCCGGATTACGCCCAATATCATCGAAAATCGATTAAACGAAACACACAAAAAATACATCTGTGTAAATACAACGAAAACGGGAGCACAGGATCGACCGATTACCCTACCGATCTCCACGATTCTTCAGGTAAGTATCACGATGCTTGTGCTAGTAAAGAAAGTAGCGCGCTTGCCAATATTCACAGAGTCTTGAACAATGCAAATGCGAAATGCGACAAGTGCGATCGCCGCGACTTCTTCTAATAATCACTTCTTGCCGATCGAACTTACCGGCTTTCGTCAGCTTTCTTCGTCTCCTTTTTTTCTTTCGCTCTGAAACTGCTCTGATAACGACGCTTTTCGGCTTAACATCATCCGCGCCATTTCTCATCCCGTCGCTACTCATTTTTCTACCAATCCCCTGAAAGTTATTGGAAAATCGCTACTTGTCGCAATCTACACAACGATCTCGTTGACGCTTCCCTGCTTGACCGCTTACCGCTGCTGATTGCTCATACTACTGGGAACGAATGCGAACGGAGTGAAAGAAGGCACGCTAGAGCAAAGCAACTGACTCGAAGCTAATTGCTGCTGATGCCACTGGGAATGTAACGATTAGTCGGCGAATTAGTAAAGCAGAGTTCGTGCCTCTAGTTGAGGAGCATTCCTCGCATGCCATACGTGGCTCACAAACGGCTCGTGACTGTAATCCACACGCCGTACCATACCGTGTACCATGGCGGCAGCCTGTTACCGATAAGAGTACACACGCCGTACCATACCGTGTACCATGGCGGCAGCCTGATACCGATAAGAGTACACGCGCGCGTACGTCCCAGCGTCCTCGCAGCTGAGCTCAGCAGGATACGGAACCTGGTCAGGCCCTCCACCGAATCCTACACGGAACGATACCTTCAGTCCAAGGATCATATCGTAAGTCTGCCACGTTTCTCTCTGTTCAGCACCGAACAACCGCTATTACCATCGGTGTCGTCAAGTCATCATCCATGCCATCATCGATCATTCTCGTCGTCGCACCTCCTCCTCTCACCATATCAACTCGTCGATTACTACGACAACATCTCCGGCCATCATCTTTCAGCGGAATCGCGTCGTCTTTTCTCTATCGTTAACGTCGAGATTAGTTTTCGAGTCGCACTTGACTCTACACTGCGGCCATTCCAATTTCGCGTTTCAACGATTATCGCCGTTCACCTGCCGATTAGCAGGACTCTAGTCGAAATAACGATCTGATCATAGTTAAATATCTACTAGCAATTCCTCTCGACGTATACTTTACGTGTCTCTCTTCGCAGTACTTCGACGACGAGGCGAGGGAAATACGTGCGAGAGTGGATTCCCTTCTGCGACGAGTTCACGTCTTCGTTCCACGAGCTGTAGCAAGGTATTTAACGCTTACGGTTACGAAGCGTAAACTCACCGAGCAGCTTCTACGAATTTTGCATACGTACGGATAGATACGTATAAAGGAAATACCGTTTGATTTTTAGCGACTTCCTGGAAGAGATCGTGCCGGAACGCATGCGTAGCGGGGATTACGTTCGTCGACTAATTTCCGGCAAGAGCAACGCAAAGAAAGTTTGGGTAGATCCGGTATCGTGGTACGAGGTACCGGACCGTGGTAACTTCGGTAATCTGGCTTGCGTGAAATATGTCGCCGGCAAGCCACAATCGGTCAGGAAACCCTACTTCAAGGTTGCCGATCTACGTCCGTCGGACATCAAAACCGACGTCAATTTTCTGAGTTACTACAGCAAGAACCGCGAGGCGGCCGCTAACGCCTGTGAGTAATTTCGTTATACCGACCGACAATTACAACAACAACGACCGTTACGAACGCTTTACGATAAATTACCGTGCAACGAAGACAACTTCTACCGGAACAATTACAGAAACTCGAGAAAGAATTTGCTTCGACGCACCACGATCACGATCGAGTACTCGCGAAATCGACCATACGAACGAATTATTCTTTTTTTACTCAATTCGAACATGCTAGAAGCACCGAATAGTATAGTATGTCACAGCGCGGAAAGATTAATTACGAATAATTGCCTAGAGATAGAGAATGCCGATTTGCTACGGATCGACATCGTGGCTGATAAGAGAAGCGACTAGGTGATGGTATTTTATTCGTGGTTGAACTTTCTCGCAGTTCGCTAAAACAAATATACATATACAAGATATAAATGATGAAAAGAATTTTGGAAAATAAAAGCGGCCTTGGGACGCCGTTGTGTGTACCTTTCTTTTCTGGTTTTTTCTTTCCCGCTCGTTTTTCTACGTTTTCTTCTATTTTTTGGATGGATTGCCACGTTGATTCGCACTGTATGATCATTTTTGCTGTGCTGTGCTACTCTTATATATTTTGGCGTTTTTTTTTCCTCGTTCGTTACGTAGTCTCCTCCACTTTGCCTATCTTTTTTTCCTCGTATTTTGTTCAGTAGCTATTTATTTATGTTACATATTGTGTCTAATTGAACATGTACGTGTACGTAGTAACGAAGGTGTGAGACAGAGCATTCGTCTATTTTTTTTCCCTCGTCTACGACGCAACCGACGATCTCGTTGTCGTTTCTCTCTTTCTTTTCTTTTGTTCATCTTCGAGTCGCGTGTTTCGCGGTCGCGCGATCTGGATCGAACGGAGTAAGTAAAGGGCCGAAAAGGGAGGAAGATTGTACACGATGGGCAAGACTCCACTGTGTCAGGCAGAACCAGATGACTGGGACACGCAAACGCGGATAAAAATGGCAGAAGAACCAGTTCGGCTTTTTTGAACGTTTCAGGCAAAGGATGGAGAGATCGGGTTCCAGAGCTCTACGAAGATCCGACTAAATCGAAAAAGAAGGAGGAGGAAGAGAATGAGAACGCGGCGCCCGCCGAGGAGTGACTTCGTTCGCGTTAAATACCGTTTCACTTGAAAAAAAGAAACAAAAAAAATCGACGAGAATCCAGCGCAACTTTCCTCGTGGAAGCGCAACAACGCGTGTGCTTCTGTACAGAAATCACTTCTGAC
>NW_017100319.1:40015-48421 GCF_001263275.1 Habropoda laboriosa | reverse complement strand
CAGGACTGATAATCTTAGATAATTTACTAAAACTTAATCTTCGTTACTGATTTCTACGTAAATGATACTACATGCAATTCTAACTTTATTACAGCGAACGGTTACGAGTAAGATCGTTCGTATACCTACCGCGACTCTCGTTGAGAGAATGAGAAAATTTTCAGACGATAACGCGAATTCGAGTAAACTGTTGAACACACCGAGACGAAATATACGCTTATTCTTCGTAACGTTACGATAAATACTAACAGGATGTTCGCATTATTATCTACGTTTAGTATCGTTAAACCTGTCCACCACCCCGCATCCCCCCTCGGCACCGTGACGCAAAAAGAATTTAGAAATGAAAATAATCGTGCCAGATGATTGAAAGAAAAGTTCAATTTTTGTCCTTGCACGAAAATTTGGAAAGTTAGAAGAGCTGTGTCTAGAGCGAGAGAGTGCGTTGTACCGAGGTAAGCTTCGTTACGTGCTTTACATTTCTTCTAATAATTCGGTCGGCTGACATTTTGTTTCTGAAGTGAAATTGAACGATTTTCGGCTGTTAAGAGAGAAAAGAGAGTATATAAATTTGAATAGTAACAATCGCAACGGATGACGACGCCAGGAACGGATAATCGTGGATCGAAATGTGGGGCAAAACGACGGTCCTCGCACGAATTCTCTAAAATATAATCCTAACGAAAATCGTAACACAAACGAACGTCAATTTTCATCGAAGAAACAGAAGCGGTGAAAAACACGTTGCTAAGTACATTATCTATATCGTGTGTGGGTTTTTTTTTCAATTGACCATCATTTGTTGATCACCGTGACTATAATCGGAAACACGTCGAAACAAGACGAGAACAATAATAAAAAAAATCATCGTTTTTCCTGCGCAAATCGTGGCTGCGCGACGTTTATCGTCGCAACAAATGAATATTACCGAGTTTCCGGAACAATTTCATCGGCGATACTCTCCAGTTCGAGGTTTTCTAATATCCTAATTCACATTGGTCGCACACCATCGTATGTTTCAACATTAATCTTAGACTTTTCGTGTATTCTGACAAATTGTGTTTTGTTATCCTAATACAAATTTTCCCCGATTTCTTCCTCTGGCTGACGTGTTTTTGTTTTTTAACCACAGCTGCAGTTCGTGTGCACACGTCACGTTTATTTCAGACAGAGACACGTAGCACCAGGAGAATCCTTTGTCGTTAACCGAATGTTTATGTTTCATGTATCCCATAGTGCCAGATCTTCCGATGACAGAAAGAGAATTACGCAAGGGTCAGTAAAATTTCTCCGATACACGTTTATATAATTAGTGCGGGTTACGTACTCTTTAGGTACATCGTATTTGTCCACGTTTTTTACACGTCTGTTCGCAAATTTTAGCGCGAGCGTTGCAACCTGATTTGGACGAGTCGAAGCCAGTAAAAGGTACGATCCTTGTTGAAACTTGCAGTGTTTATGTTGTAGAAAAATGTGTCGTTGTTACCGTTCCGTGTATCTTGTAGTGGTTAAAATAGAAAGGGAAGCGGAATCGAAGCCGGAAAAGAAGCGTGGATCTAGACGGGAAAAAGCGGAAACGGAACGAAAGGAAGAAGCTGTTAAGGCTCCAGAACCTGTGAAAGAAGCTCAACCTATACCGGAGCCTGTTAAGGAACCTGAACCGGTACCGGAAGTCGCGGAAGAACCTGAACCCGTGAAAGAACCCGAACTTCCGAAAGAATCTAAACCTGTGAAAAAGGCTAAACCTGTGAAAGAATCCAAAGCTGTAAAAGAATCTAAGCCCGTGAAAGAACCAGAGCCTGTTAAAGAACCCGAACCAGAACCTGTTAAACAACCCGAGCCTGAATCTGTTAAAGAACCCGTTGAAGAACCTGAACCTGTCAAAGAACCCGAACCAGAACCCGCGACAGAAGCTGTGAAACCGTCAGAACCGGAAGTAAAGCTAGAGCCAGAAAATGTGCCAGAACCTGTTAAAGAACCGCAGCCAGTTACGGAAACTGTACAAGGGTCACAGGCAGAAGCAGTTCGAGAACCTACACCGGAAGCAAGCGCAGAACCTCAAGCTACGGATGCTGTAAGTGAATCGGAGGGAACAGACAAAAAGGAGGCAACGGACAAAGATGGTATGTTGTTAGATACCTCGAACGAGGCGTTCAGATAGGAATTGATTCGATAATAATTATTGGATAGACGTATCGAGGTAATCGGCGAGTACAAAGTATAAAAGGATGGTTATGATTGTCATGGTCACCCAGTCTGCCTGATGTTGCATGATGTACGTGTTTCGTAACGTGTATGATCCCTTGCTCGATGTTAGAAAAAACTTCTTGTACCGTATCGTATTGCACGGGACGGGAAGCTTGATTCAATTTAAGATTAGAAAGTTCGATCAAGCGGTAGAGGCGAATGGTAGTAACTTGGAAATTTGAATTTCAGTGAAACACGACAAAGAGGAGTCGGTGAAAAGAATAGAGCAGTACCTTATTAAGGCCGCCGAGGAGGCAAGGTGCGTAGCTCTATGAATGTTGGCACCTACCAACGATCAAACGTTACGTAACAAGTCGACGCTTTAAAATAATAGTATCGACATAGTTATCGATACGTGCGCGGAACGATTAACATCGTAACATTGATAATCGGCTTCTAGCCGATACGCTCGCCAAAATTTTAACCTCTATTCATCTTAATTCATTTATCGGACTATTAGGGCATTGTTATCCCGAAATACCGATCGAGCGGTAAAAAACTATTTTAATCGAACGTTCGATAAAATAGGAGCGACGAAGAGAGGAGACAGGCTGCGGAGGAAGAAAGGGTGAAGCTCGAAGTGGAAGAGTTGAAGGCGTGGGAAGCTTTGGAGGCAGCGCAGGAACGGGCAGCTCATATCGATGAGATACTTGAACAGGAAAAAGCCGAAGCCGAGAGGCAAGCCGAGGAGGCGAAAGTCGAAGCTCAACGATTGGAAACGGAGAGAATACTCGAGGAGGAAAGGTAATTTCTTGCACTGGCTCCTACGATTTTCTCCGGCAATACGTCGGGATGTCTTTCAGATGCGTAATATTACAACGGTGCCATGTCGATTTTCTACATTTAGGAAATTAGAAGAAGCTAAGACAACGGCGTTGCTGCAAGAACAGGAGCGAATGATCATCGAGGAACAACTGGAGAAGGATCGTGAGAAAGAATTGAAAGAAGAGAGGCTAGCGAACGTTACGTTCGAAAATGTAGACGAGGTGAAAGACATCGATCGTTCGGTTATATCCTGCGATTTCACCGATCAGGATAGAGAAGAAAGGCCGTACGATCCGGTGACAGACGACGACACGAGGGTAAGCACCGATATCCAACGATCCCACCCGCCGAGTCAAATCTTTTCTCGTACCTTTCTTGCTTCTCTTCTCTTTGTTATTAAAGATCGAGGAAGAAATGATACAAGAGGAGGAGCAGTACGACATGACGGAGGATCCTTTCGTGGAGGAACCACTAGGAGCGGAGAGCAAACCGGAATGCGGCGCGAATGCTGTCGAAGAATCGCCACAAATTGAACAAGTGACATCCGGCGGAGAAGAGAGTTTCGAATGGGGCGACGGAGAGGCCTAAAGCTTCACAGAAATTCTGTTACATGCTATAATTGTCGCGTCCCAGACTATTGTCGTTGCACCTCATTAAGTCGCGCGCATAGCAGAAGGATGAACATTTGCCAATTATGAGTGTCGTTGAACGTGGTTCGGTTTAAATTGCTTTCGATCCTTCTTCTCTTTTCATTATTCATTACTCTCTATCTTTTATTAACTCGCACCCATGCATAGGATTTCTTGGCAAGATAAGTTTGGGCAACCACCTATGGTATTAAAAGTAACGCTGTGAATGGACTTTCTATTGTTACGCGTGTATTCGATCATCGTATTAATCGTTCGTACGTTCTTTTCTACCGGGAGAGATTGTATCGTTGAACGCAAGCAAACGAAGATGTGCCTCGGGAAATTCGAAGAAGATAACAGGCAGACGAACAGATTGTACGTTGTTATATTTATTTCGTGTAATTTATCTCGTTACACGTCAGGTTCCAACATTTCGTTTAATCGATATATCAGAGAATACTTTACCGAGTCTTACGTATCGTATAAAAGAAATTATTAATTGCACAAGCGGTCGTGTTGGAAACGGAAGTCTAACGGCTACGCGAAACAAAGTGATCTGCAATGTACCGAAAGGTATCTTTTCTTTCTTTTCTTTCGCTCTGCTCTTCAGCAAAGCACTTTCACGCCTGTAGCACGCACTATATGTATATTCATGTAATACGTAATTTTGTCTACACTTCTACACCAATAAATGATGTTAACATTTGAATATCGTTCACGAACATATTGTTTACAACTACGCCTTTCACGTTCGACGTTAACGAAGCGAGGAGAAGGAACGTGTTTTACGGGAGCATCTCCTTCGAGATACTTTCGCGTGATGAAGTTATTTTTACGCATATTCCTAATTATGCGAAGTAGGTCAAACGAAAGATAGACTAGCTCGAAACAGGCTCTAAACATTGTGATTCTGACGGAAAAATGAGGTTAAATATGTATGCCAACCGCCTCTGGATAACTCGTTATACTAAATGCGTATCTTCATATGGGTCAACCATACAGTTCTATCTTTATCTCCATCTAAGGTTCACCGTTAATTTCGTCTAACTATCTGACAGAGAAAAAAGGAAGAAAGAAAAATGGTGTACCAGTTTTAAGACTATTTTCAGTAGGAAGAACGATCGCGCACCTTGACCTTGGTTAATGTTACGTAACATCGTGGTTAATAGCAAGACCGAGGAAATCGATGATGAAAACATCGATGAACAAAATAGGCGTATGTACGTAGTTTCTGAACGTTAATCAGCGGTTCGTCGTTTCCTGAGAACAATCGTTCGCCAAGAACGTGTGATTCGTGGTAAATTACGAATGTAGGATAAAATGGTATTTTCTTCTCTTTCCTTTGTCAAGCTTCGGCTGTAGAAGACGATTGTAGGCACGATTGGCCGTGTCGTTTGATTTTCGAAATGAAAAGCCGTAAGTGACAAGGCAAAATCGTTTGTAAAAGGCAGGAGGGTCGTAATCAGGAAACCGATGATCGTCCTAAACGTCCGTCGGCGGTACGTTGGCCTACCGGTACTATCATAATTTTCGGAAATGAGCACCGAGATTAGAGAGAATTGACGTCATCGTCGCGACAATAAAAAGAGGGATTCGCGTTCGTTTGTCCGTCCGTTTGCGAGAACGGTGCGTATATCACTGACAACGAATCGTCGAGAAAGCGGGATGCGACGTAAGCACAAGTACGTGCGCATAGATCTATATAGATACGTATACGTATACGTATGTAAATCTCCACCTACACAACGGAGATGCTGCGAGCGTAGGTTGAGCACATTATTTCTCAATTAAGAAACATGAACGTGAAATGCTTCCAGCCAGCTTCCTTCGATCGTTCGACGTCTTCGTTTTGCTTCTAATAGCTAAAAAATAATTTTTAAACCACATTTTTATTCTCCCCCCTCTTCTTTTTATTTTTTATCGCGCGTATTTGTGGAAAGTTTGAGTAGCAGTTCAGTTGCGTAGTCTTAAACGATAGATAACGGCGGCAAAGATATTTCTGGAGCGACAGAAATTTTCTGACGTTCTCTATTCACACTTGAGAGAGAATATTCGTCCGGGTTCGAGTCTTTTTCAAGTCGTTCAAGAATCGAGCATTTTTAACCAATTACTTCCACAAAATAACACCCCTCCCTTGTGTGCGTGGCATTGACAATGAATCGACTGGATGGTTTAACGCTAACGTAAGAGTAAACCGGGGGAGAGGGGGTTGTGAAACTCGATTAAATTTCTTCCATCTTCAAGGACTCAAAAATCCCCGAATTTCACGACGACCGCAACACTGTTTGGCGCCAACAGAACCTTAACTCGGGAATAGATTTCCGTACGTGAAGCACACACACACAGAGAACTAAGAATTGCGTCATCGTCATAGCGTTAACGATTTGTTGAAATATTGTTTACTCAAGTTGAAGCGAGAAAAAAAGAAAAAGGAAGAAGCTGTTAAAAATTTTTTCAAGGTAATGTGTAGAGAAAAACGAAGTAGCTAGTTAAAAAACAACGTGAAATATATCGATACGAAGGATGTCGCAATATTGTTAGTTAAAGAGTTATTGTTTAATATAAAAGCTAAACGTGTCTAACCAACGGGGCCAGCGGTAGGTAATTGCAATTGCCGTTCGTATGATGAATGACGACGAATGAAACCGTCATTGCTGTCGTCATGGTAAATCGATGACGGAGGTACGGTTTCACGCCGACTCGATAAGGGTCTCTACTCCGGGCGATTCTCCGTTTCCTTTTTTAACGAAAAAGTAAAAGTAAGGGATAACAACGACAAAGGGATAAAAAGTTGTGAAAAATGTGCTGCCGTAGATTATTCGGTGTTTTCGCGTGAGGGAAAAGGGTGAAAATTTGAAATTCACAGTGCAAAGGCAACTTGGTTGCCCAATGTTCGGAGCTGACGTCAGTGCAGAGTTGTTGGCGCCACTGTCCTATGACGTCATTAGGGGTGTACTTGGGGTGGTACGCGGGGGTGGTCGGGCTTCAGAGGCGTAGAGTTCAGGAAGCAGCGATAAGAATTTTCCCGTTAACCCTGACGTTGAAATAGAATATTTAGTTGGTATTAGAGATTAAAGGGTCTAACGGTCGTTCGCCAAATTTTTTACGCTTTCTAAACAATCGTATCGTATGTTGTAAATTCAACCAAGTTAATCGAGCAAGTGAAACTATAGTCGCAGAATAATTTCCGATTATCCGTTCATTTTCCTCTATTCGATAACGTTAACAACGTCGGTTGATACAACGGTAAAAGCAAAGAAAATTCTAGCCGTCGTATTGTTATCCGGGTGGTACAAGTTTCAGTTATAAAAATTGATAGTACCAAGGGTATGAATTGTAGACGAGCTTTGTAGCTATTCCCTATCTTCTATCTGTATCTTGATACGGGGTTGCCTCGTAAAATAAACGAAGAATTCATTATTACGCCACTGGGCTAGGCTGTCAAACACGTGCCGCCTCCAACCCTCCAGACCTCCGCCATTTTGGTGTTGAAGTTGCGTATCTCATCCTCTCTCGTCCATGTAATCTCAGTTCATACTACTCCAACCTTCCTCTTAGTCCACGTTATTTTACCGATTCTTTTCCGCGAACCCAGTAGCGTAAGCTCGTATAAAGGGCGATCGTAAAAGCGAAAGCTAAACGGCACGAGAAGCTTCCCCGTTGAACAAATAACGGAGGTATTCCCTACAATCACAACAACAATAACAGGCTACGGTACGCCTATTTTTTCGTTTCATTTTTTCCAGGATTTTCCGAAGGAGGATTTTGCAAGGTTATGTGGATTGCAAGAGAAGAACATCAGAGTGTTTTCTCGCTCTTTTGTGGTACGAAATTTTGCAGTTACTTTAATAAGAAGAAGAAGGCGAAAAGAGCGGTGAACGTCATCGACCATTAATCGATCACCGTTTAAAGGGAAAAGCTTCGAAAGCATCGCGGAAGAGAGCAGAGATGAAATTAGAAAGGTCACCGACATTTTTGTCGGTTCAAGATGATTTCTTCTGTGCTTTCCCTCTCTCTGGCCTCTCTATAAAATCGCGAAGAATTTGAATTTTTCGAGTACGCGATGTTATCCTGAGTCATCGATAAATTCCTCTCCTCTTAGACTAATATTCGGAAATGGTTACTCTGTACAATACTACACGTGTACATACGTCGGTATGCAAACGTCACGTGATTATTTAACCTATTTATAGTACGTGATGCGGTGAAATAGCAGTAAACTGGCGAAATCCCGCCAATCATGAGCAAGAACTTTTCATCGAACCGATGATAACGTTCACTTTCAGCGAATAACTTTCTCGAAAAAAGGTTCGCCTGTTTATCAGGTGACGGTTGAACTGCCTCGCGAACACGTGAAAGGGCTCGAGTAAGATGTCCTGCTTTAAAACACGTACTTACATACGTATGGGCATATGACTATACATATGTATATTTGTGTACGAACGTACCGAATATAGAACCCATAGGGTAGGATAGAGTGTTGCGCGAAGCAAACGATACAATTGGGCAAATGAAAGTAGGTGACTGTGAACAATGAGCCACGACGAGCCAAGAATAAGATTCTCTATGACGCATTGCAGTGAATCACAATTGAGATACGTCACTCACTCACCGTCGAATTTACGAACTGTGAGACAACCTCGTGTCCCATCGCGTCAAACCCCATCCTTTCTCTAATACGATTTCAACCGCGAACTGTGGCGACGAAATCGACTTAGATATGCTTGAAAATACCCTGATTCTCGCGCGCCAACTCTCTCTCTCT
>NW_017100319.1:38468-39891 GCF_001263275.1 Habropoda laboriosa | reverse complement strand
ACTTAACTCGGTCTGTCTTATTAAAAATAGGCGTGTATAGTAAAGGTAAAACGTTGCGCAGAACTTGCCTATCAGTTTCGGGATCGGAGGAACCCGTAGATACATAGGAGGAAAAATAAAACGAAGAGGAGAGAAGTGTACATGTGCGGGAGAAAGAGGGAACGAATCAGGGGTATATGCAATCGATAATATCCACGGACAAAAATACTCTTCAGCGGCTTATAGACTTTCAGCATATACACGTCGTAGCACTGCCGCCGGACGTTCCAACCTGCCGGAAAAGATTTTCATACATACGTTATTATTCGTTGCTAGAAAACACAAGTTTCGAAACCGTGAGATCCGATTCACCGATAAGCGTTGCAAATCGAATCTCGTAATTGTTCTTTACGCGAGTATCGAATTAACGGAAGAACCTGAACGAGAAAGGTTGCAGAAATTCGGATTTATTAACTCGGTTTGGTAGATAGAGGTATGCGTGGAATCTTTCGACGCCCTCGCGAATTTTGTTAAGAGAAACAAACTGTTCTCTTTTTTCCCTCTCCCGACCGGAGAGGAACATTTAACCTCGATATCAAATGTCTGGTGCGTTGAGTCAGGTTCCGAATCCAAGGTCTCGTAACGAAGGTCTCAGTCCCTTTTCATTCGACTAATACGCGACGGTAGAAGTAAGCCTTTTCGTTTCAAATGAAATAATAGACCCGTGCCTACTCTCTGTAATTTGCATAATTTCTCTCTCCCTCGGTGCAACTCCGACACACAGACGAGCTTTGTTCAACTTGACGACAATTTCTCAGAACGATCAAAGATTACGATCTATGCAAAAGCGGGAAAGCTCGATAAGATACAGTATCAGCATTGACGTACGTACTTATCTCGAAGACAGTTTCCATCTTTAGCAAAGACATAATTTCTCGTCGACATATTTCTGATTGGACGTAACAGATATCCGACGATCATTTTATCACTGACGCACATTGAGTACTATAATTTAGATAACCATCGCTATTTATTTTCTACCTTATCACGCGTTCGCAATTAACCCTTTTATTCACCAACGCGATACGCTTCGACCAGATTTTTCAAACTTCCATTAGCAAACAACCGATCCGTTGTTTTCACTTTCAAAGATTGTAACAAAACCGAAACATTCCCAGCGAATTTATATACACGCTTCCTGTGCTAAAAATCACCATCGAAGCGCACGAAATTCACGAGGAGAATTTTCTCGTGTAACCTTTGCCAGAGAAATATTCACCACGTCTCTCAGGGTAGTTGACATCTCTCGTTGACAGTGGAAGCTTCTCTCAGCCACGGGGGAGGTGGAGAAAGAGAGAGAGATGTTGACCCTGACTGGTCGATGTGGTGGTGTACACTGAACGTTGACTTTAACGAGCGAAAATAGGGAGCCAATCGACGAGAG
>NW_017100319.1:0-38367 GCF_001263275.1 Habropoda laboriosa | reverse complement strand
GAGGCAGAAAAGGAGGGTGCGAGAGAGGAGAAAGAAAAGAACGGGGAGACGCTGTGCCGTGCCGTGCCGTGCCGTGCCGTGCCGTGCCGGCAGTGGTTAACCACCGCGCTGCTCGCTCTCTGTGCGGTATGGCATACCGCGACAAAATTAGCGACCAACCGAAATAATGTACCACTGTACTCCCCCAGGACGTTCTATGGTCTTCGTTTCGTGGTGACCCTGAAATCCGGCATAGTTCGCTCGCGTGCGTCCCTCGCACATCCACGCCCATTATCACCCGGATACTTCTCTCCTCTCTCGGACCACCACGAGCGCACATTTTTCCTCTCGATCCAAATACTTGTTCCGCGCGCGTTATCGCCGCCAACTTGCAATTTAAAAAGTTGGTTACACATATGTATGCATATCGAAAGAGAAGAACGAACGTCATTAGGAATGATTCACGTGTTGATTAAATAAATCTCTCTTTCGGCAAGTTTGTCACCCCGTCCTCGCATAATTCAATTTTCTATCGCAAATTGCTTTTTCCTGCGTCGGGCTCCTGCTTCGGCGCACCGTTAACGAATAGCAGAGTCACGAAGGAAAACAATTATAGACAATTGTTAATTGTCCCAGTACGAATACTCGACGACACTCTATGGAATCGTTTAACGACAATAAAGGCCAGTAATCCGTTGAAAAATAGATCGACACACCAGATCGAAAACAAGACACACCAGAATAAATTTTTACAAGAGTTACTCATCGATCGACAACGTCGAAGAGTATCTTTTCGCCGGGAAAAGTGTGGATTAGGCAATGTCGAATTCGGTGGGCGTGGATGATTTAATAGAGAAGCATCACCGACCTACCACTTTACACGGTACTGTATTTAGCCTTTCGAGATTCGATTGGTAAATAGTAAGGTGTAACAGCGAGAAGGAAGAGAGAAGAAGGCAAAGGTGGGGGTGGTGGTATGAAATAAAATTTGTCGGTTGCATCCCCCTTCTCCGGTGGAGCGGTAACCTGCAGTTGAGGTTGTAGCGCGCGGCAATAGAGGCCGAGCTGATCAGTCTGCGCGAGTCTTTCGAGCAGTGAACGTCATTTTCTCTCTCGCCTCCCCGGATACGTTCATCGTTATCTATCTACTCGATCCTCGCTCGCAGATCGGTAGAGAAGGCGGAGAGGAAGATTTGTCAAGCGGACTGCTTGACTTCCGTTCGATCCAGAAGAATCGATTCCGCACACAGTCGCGCTGATACAGCGGAAACTTTCAAGCACAGATGGTCAGAGGTAGGTTTTCAAATGAAATTTTCTACCTTTCTCCTGCCTATACAACCGCTACCTATATATTCTCTTTCGTTAATTTCATCCCTTCTTTCATTCGTGGGGTGGTTGCGGACACGCTCTTTCTTACACGATTTCCAGACGGGTAAACGACGCACTCTCGTTCAGGCCTCTCGTCTGATTAAAAGCTGTCTGTATTCACTTAGGACTCGCGAGGCGAACCGTTTGAAAATTGGTGGTACTACAGGCGTACGGTCACGGTGTATAGTAGGTATGCAATTAGAGCGAAGTGCTTTCGACGGGGCCGTTATGAAAATGTTCAGGTTGAAATCGAGGCAGGGATGTCGAGTAGAAACGTTACAACTGGTTCTAAACGACGTTGACGTTTATCCGGTGCAATAATACGAGAGGATCCTTTCATCTCTGTCACGACTTTCTTACCTTCTTTGTTTCTCCTGGCTTGGAGCTCGCAGAAGTGGTGTCACGGTTCGTAGATGTTTCGTCGCGTGTAGCTCGCATTGTCTAAGGCAGCCAAGTACTCCTGCGAATCAAACGTACATCGTTTAAGATCTCTCGATACTCGATAATCGTTTTATCAACGAAAGAGACGCGAGGTTGGTTCTATGGGGCCAAGGTTCCAATCTACTCGGATTTGCGTTCGCGATTCTATTTTCGAACGATCAGGATACACCGTTCTGGCAGATTCGCGGTAGTCGTCGATAATCGCGATCTGCTGTGAAACAATGCATCTTCCCCGTCGAATTGTTAAATGCTGCTATTAGTAGCAACGGGTAAACTGTATTCAGCAAAGTATAATTGAAGTTCGCGTCGTCAATGACGTACGATATGACGTGTGCAACGTGCACGTGTAAACGCACCCGACTTGGTCCACTTCCATCCTATACATATGTACACACGTACGGTATAACTTTCCATATAGGATCGTCGCCGTTCAAAACACAGCCCGTCATTACGGCGAACGATACTTTTATTCGTTTACTTTTACACCGTCCTTTTTCGCAATTCAACGTATTCGAAAGAGAAACCGTTTTTCACGGGCAATGGCCGCTTGCTCGCCAATCGATCCTCGTTAAATAAAACGAAGCAGCGGTGCAATTTACATAAGAAAATCACTGGAAACCGCTGGATCCCCGGCCCTATAAATGATAAACGAAGATGATAGCGTGTCAATGTTAATGTCAGACGATATACTCTCGAGTTGCCTTCATTTTCGAACAATATCGACCGTAATTTCGTCGAAACTCGTGGAATAAGTATAAATACATACGTACACGAATAACGGTGATTCTCTTGAAACAAACGAGCCTTCTTTCACGCATCGTGTCCATGCCAGAGACGCGTGGTCCAGGCATGAAGTGTAGCACGGTTAAGTCTGTTTGGACAATCGAGCGGTTGTAATAATTTCGACTCGGTTCCCAAGAACATGTTTGCGTCGTTACGATGAAATAGTGGCCGTTTAATAATATTCATAGGTGAAGAGAGAAACTGGATGCAACTAGGCATGATAGAACGGTTCGTCGGACTTCTCGTTAGCCGAGGAGGGAAACAGGACGGTCCTTAAAAACTATTCAACGTCACTGCATATTGCGTTATCCGTGAAACTATCGTATCGTAAATCTTCTCGCGTGCCTCTCGCGTGCACGTGTTCGATTCGTGGAACTGAATGAACAAAAGGCTTTCCATCAGAATTCATGAATTTACGTCACAGCACTTTTTCTTCCAGGGTCGTTGCCTGATATCGCAGTGACGATGGCATCGGGAAGAGAAATTTACGGTGCATTCAGGTAAGCAGTCCAACTATTTAGAGTATCCCTTTTATTTCGAAGAGAGTTATCCTGCTAGAAATCATGCACGCGTTTGTAAACGCGCGCTTCCAAGCCTGTTATTTCCAAGCCTGTAATCGTTTTACTGGAAAAGTCAGCCTGGGCTATCGCGATTTTTCTTTTCTTTCACAATCTTCCTTGATGATCAGTCAGCATCTCCAGTTTTCAACGTTCTCCTATCATCTAAATCAGAAATCATCTAAACTTATGATTCTTAGAGCATAAGTATTTTCATATCTCTACCGAGGCCACTATATCCAGTGGTTGGAACGATTATGGTTATAAACCACGATGCAAACAAGAGGACCTCGTTTTCTTCCTTCTTCGGTTACATCGATTTTACGAACGTTCTCCCTTTAATAACGAAGGGACGCGTTCGTTTCGTTTCGTTTCGTTTCCTCTTGAAATATTACTGAAACATTCTAATAGAGTATTTTACGTAAAATCAATCCGTTATCCATAGCCTAGGCTACGTGCTTCAGTACCAATGACGTAACATTGACGCAAGCGACAATTGTTGCCACTACAATGCTGCAGGGCAGAACGTCGATAGTTGAGACCAACTACGAAAATCATGTCCTCCTTATTGGTAAAACCTGCTCGGTTCGCGACACCCAAATTCGACGTCGACCAGTAAACTTTTTATCATTTTCACTCGGACCGAATCGGTTGTTGAAACGTTATTTCACATTTTCGAAGATAAGAAATCTACAGTTTATAGTTGATATATCCTTGAATTTGCAGCTTGATCGTGGATGACGTCGACTCTCATTCGATATCGAGCGAGAACTCAGATTTCGATGGACTATCGAACGAAAGCAGTTCCCACAATTCGTCGTCTCAAACTCCGCTGGACAGTCCAGGTGGTCCTAGAGAAAAAATCAAACAGATGCAAGTGGAAGCCGAAACTAGAAGAGGTGAATTCGCGAGGCTACTAGAGGAACATGCTCAAGTAGTGAGGAAGCTAAAGATGATGGAGGCCGAGGAGCAGCTCTCGTCGACCGGAAACGTAGTGGGAGCTACGCACGCGTGATTCCATCTCTGATCGGGTAAAACAGTTTGTAGGATTGGGACCACCGTGATTTTGCGATGCGAACCGATCGTTTCGTTAAGTATACGTCGGCCAATTGGGAATTTGCCGAAAAGTGTTGCGTTGCTCTAGAGAAATATTACTAGGATATTCGACACGGCAAGAGAACAATGAAGAATGTAGAAGAAACTGGTATTTTTCGAACAAACAGGTATATTCGTTTCAGAATTACTTTTCTTTTCATTTATAATACAAAGTAATTAAAAGTAACCAGAAGATAGAAATAAATTCTTGGCCAACAGACGCTCGCCCTTAGAGAAAATCGGTTGAATGGGAAACGAATTTCCTACGCTTCTCTCTTTAGTTTCTCCTACTTTCCGTCAACGTTCGAATCGCGAATATGCAAGGATAAAAATGACCGAGCTCTTTCTTTTACGTTTATCACGAAGTCTGAAACACTTCTTCTTTACGACAATAATGAAGAACTCGGCATACATTCACCGGTCTTTCAACTAAAAAGACCAAATGTATCCGATGTAAATACATACACAGCAAAAATGGCTGGCCTAAACGTAGTACAAACTTTTGAAAAACGAATAACAAAGCGTAGTGCTAACCAGAATAGTGAAAAGCTTTGGTGGTAGCACTGTTTTCAATACACTATCGTTTATAAAACATCGTCATTTCCAAATAAATCGTTACTACGTACATGTAGTATGTCTCGACGAAGTACATACAAGCTTCTACGTTTTATAGCATTGTATATTTGAGTGTTCCATACGTGTAAGTAAGTAGTTTTATATGTATACCTTAAGCATATATATACGATAGCGTAGGACTGTAAGCCTGCCGTAATACGCGGAAATTTCTGTAAATAGATTCCTTTTTTCACATAATGCATTATTCACACAAGAGCTTTATGATGTAGTTGCGCGGTAATAAAATCATCGTTCGAGATTTTGTTTCATTATGCATTACGAGATATGAAATCGGTTCGCGTTAAACACGGACCAACGAACCACGAGTACGATATTTCTTGTCTCTACGTGCATATTGCGTCAGGTTTGTATCCTTACGAAATACATAGGTATTATTAGGCATTTATAGAAATATGCACGTATACATATGTAAAAGAAAAATATATACGAATAGAACGAACATTCGGTATACGTTGACTTTTTTTCATCTGTTCTTGCCATCTAGAAATCTTTTGGATACAACGGATCAATTTACATACATACTTCCCTTCGAAAAATATACTTTCTTTCTGCTTGGTAATGCACAACCATACGATAACGGTAATACTTTCGATTGATTTGAACAAATACACAACTACTACTTTAGTATTGTCATACTACTTTATAATAGCAATATTTCTAGTATATCATTGAATACTAAATATTCATTTGAAAAATCACTGCTGTGCTAATTATAACAACGTCGTATGATACAAACAAATATATTATGTAACATTAGGAGATAAGTATTGTAAATTGTATTTAGATATAAATAGAATTGTAAGTAACTGTATATTGAAAAAAATATATAGTACTTTATTGAATTGGATATCTTTTTATTCGTGGAAATATTCGTCGTTTTAAAAAAAGTTCACTTATAATCAGCGATGCTTTTGTATTTTTTATTATGAAATTTCGTCGATAAACATAATACATTTTTGTTCAAGCTTTTTGCTTTGTTACGCATTTTTGTTCATTAACATCGTAAAATATCTGTGCGATAATTTATATCGAAAGAATTTTAAATCTTCGTATTCTAAGATGAGTAGAAGCCTTAATTCGATTAAGAATAAATTAAGATAGTTTAATAATACATAATACATAACTGTATCCTGATAAAAAAGGAAAACTATATAAGTACAAACGAGGGATACACGAGAGTTACACATCTCCGGACACTTCTTGGACGGGACGTGCCGTTGTCATTAACAGTATTCTTTTGCACAATTTAGCATTGGAAATTTTCAAATATTTGATCAAATCTGCCTGTTTTTCGAGTAATTCTTCCAAATTAATTCCCCTACTATGGTAACCTACTTCGTTGCTACCCGAATATGAATTTTGATTGAAAGAAGATAACCAATCCTCTTGAGCAACATCGGGTAGTGGACACCATCTATTGAACATCAAAACTGCTTCTACAAGATGAAAAACAATTTATACCTTTGAAGCTTGGTGGATTATAAGTACCTTGATATTTCTTCATACTTACTGATGTAATATATATAAACTGGAACAATAATTACAACTTCCAATGTAGTTAACAGTAATATGTAATTTAGAGGAGTGAACCACTCTGACGCATGACAATACTGTTCGTAATCAACTTTATGAGTGTGATGTAAAATCACAGCTAGTAATAAATAACATACTGTCCATAATGATACTATAAAAAGAGGTGCCCTTATTTTCCGATATGTCACCTGATAGAAGTTAAAATATCCTCGAATACGTAGCTTAAAATGCTTCCTCTTTACCAAATGATCGGTTAACATAACTATCAGCCAATAAACACAATGAAGGTACAAATATATAAAATAAGTATCACATTTATTTTCCTCTTCGGGCCATACGGACAGAAATAGAATTCCTACAATTTCTAAGGACACCTACAATATTAAACGAACGTAGTAAGTGGTCAATGTTTTAATCTCGAAGAATTTGACACTTACACCAAATAGAAGAGAAACAGATACAATAGGTATAGTATCTAATTTTTGAAAATGCTCGCCTTCTTCTTGAGAAGTTAATATAGGTTGAAAAGATTCCTCCTCGTCCATGTTGAGAGGTGATTGGAAAAATACAGCTCTCTGATAAATATACCGCAGTTGTAGGCTATCGATTTGTTCGATAAACAATGAGTTAAATTATACGATTCGAGGGTAAAGTCTAGAAAAAGAGGTTATGTTTATATTGCGTCGCGTAACTGACAAGAATAGAACATGATAAAACAATAATTTGCTGGATGGCTCTTTTTATTACACCCACACTGCCTGATCTATCGAAATACCTGACTAGCCATTTTGCGAAAGATAAGGTGAAACGAGAAAGTTACACTTTAACAATTAGACTCGATACAAAATTTTCTAACCAAAACATACTTGGAACTGTTTAACGTGTAAAACGGCGCATAGTACATCACCGAGTCTCGTCGATCTTTACCGAAAGCCTAAAACTAACACAAACACATGCCAACGGTGATACTATGTGAAATGGCATGGTACGTGGTACGCCATTCGCTACTGCACGCATCATACGCTATTTCACATAGAACCACGGCCGACGTGCGTTTGTGTCAGTTCTAAAGATTCGGTAAGAATCGACGAGCCTGTTTAAATTCAGAGTGCACATACGTATCGTTTAATTTACGTATAACTGATTACAAATGTCTCTGCCAGCAGACGACAAAAATGATATGCATGTATGTTTAAAAAATCAAGTACGTAGAAAATTTGATTTGTCAATTTCGAATAAACGTAAAATTGCATATAAATAGTATTGCATAGAAATATCTACTTATGTATACTTCTATTTTAAAGGAGGAGAATATAACGCGCGCTTATTTAATAAATATTTGGTTGATTTTCGAATGCAAGAATAGAAACAAGTGTATACACTGTTGAATCAAAGGAAGTGCAATGTTAAACAAAAGTTTGTAAGAATAAAGCATGATAGAACAGTCGTTAATGGTCCAGGAATACCAAATTTCCGTATGCGTGCTGGCATTAATCAGAGGATACTGAACAAATATACACAGGAAGCGTCCAACTTTATTTTAAAAGCGCGGAATAAATCTTTATATAGAGTATCAGTCCGTTAAATGTTACACAGAGAGCTGTGTTCAAACATAGATCGTTTATTTATCACACTTTCGAATGATTTTTATCGAATAAACAAAAATCCAAATATCCATTTTGTAACAACGTGACGTAATTCGTAGCGACTGAATTGTAAGGGGAATCGATTTCGAATCGATGTTCAAATTTCTTAAGTTGAACATCTTCCTACTTTATTTCGCCCTGGACGAACGGAGAGGAAGGGGGAAAGAGCGAGAAAGAAACAAACGATGGACAACACAACCTAAATGAAAGTTTACGCAAAATAATTTTCATCGAAATTGAAATTTCCTCGTAAAATTAACAAGTATGTTTGGTCGACAAATTTTTTTGGAACCGGTGGACAATGAACGTGACCAAAGGAGACGCGATGAATTTTTTCGACAATTCTGTGTAAATCAGAGACGTGGAATACCGTTTACCGAACTAACAAACATTCCTTCTTTAAGAAACGACGGTCTAATGCTCGATTTAAATTTAATCCTCGTCGACGATACCGATCGTGTTCAACCGAACAATCTTTATTTTCGAACGTTCGTATAAAGAATCTGCCGAACCAGATGAGATAAAAATGGGCAATAAATTGTTAATAACGTTTTAGTAACTATGGAAATGCACTGAATCGATATTTGTTAGAATACGTAAGGCAAATGGAAGAAAGGTACTTGGCTATGGAGAGAGAATTGACGAGAACGAAAATGTTGATCCCTGTAATGACGCGCAACTTTGGTGCCGTGCATCAAACGGTATTTTAAGAATGTACTGTTAAAGGTCTTTTTAGTTTCAACATCTCTTATAATACACACGTACCGAACTTTCCCCTTTTAAAGTCACAAACAGACGTAAATAGGAAGCAAAGTTCTTTCGTGAAATACGAACATATTTTTGGAACTTCTCCGAGAAATCAGTACAGAAAGAATCAGGAACAGGTTAATCATGTTTCATCGAGAAGGAAGCATCATACTACGAGAAAAAATAAAGATCTGATCGCGAAAACGTTGCTCGATACTGATTGGACGAAACAGAAAAATCCTTCGCAGGTATTTGTTCAGAAGTGAACAGCTTTTGTGAGGTAAAAGGTCTTGGGAAATATTTATCGAAATCTCCGATGCGTCCTTTTAGAATTCTCAGAACGATATTTACCCCATAAAAGAGCCTGGCAGCCATTCGTGTAGGCCAAGAACATTAACTAGCAATTCAACCGCTGTTTGCTCGATGCACAACGTAGCTGTGATTCTTCCGCAAGGCTCAACTCAATTGACCAATTTCTCGAGACACGGTCAACTTAATTCGAAAGTAATGCATACCGAGTTTTAAATATAGTTTCTTCGATGGACGAAAATTTGTCAGACTTATTAACGAATTTTATTTGATTTTTCACAAACGGTTCCCAACTACGACAACTATCGTCGGCGATGAAAAGGCGTCGATGGACATATGCCAAAGTTTTGACAAGAAGCACGAACCGGAAACAACGTGCTATACCGACTTTGATGTTAAACAGGAAGATCATATGCAAACCAATTCCACTGTAAATACACCAGAATTTCGACCGATAACGAGACCAAAATTGAATAACGATATTTCCGAGCAAAAGTCCGAACTTGAGCAGCCACCGAGCCATCGTCCACACCTCAATACCGATTTCGAAGGAAAATGTATATTTACGAGAACGAATTTTTTCGAAAATACCAACACGCCTCGAAAAGAATATTTCCCTTGTATTCGAACATCTGAGGGTAATAACAACCATTGGAACAATCGTTCGAAGAAATGTGTACCTCGTGAAAGAAGTAATTGCACAGACGATTTGCCGAGGTATTTTACACGAACGATTCAGAAACCAAAGAAAGATGTTCACAAGAGAATTCCAACGCCACGAAGCAACGTTCATACAGCTTACACTCCTATGGTGCAATCCCCTACTTGGAATCCTATGTTAGACCCTAATGGTTTGACCATTCAATTATTGAGGTATGGTGTAGAATAAACGGTAAAGTAGCAAGTGAAATTTTTTATTCACTTTGTAAACATACAATTTCTTTCGTTCGACAGATTGGCAGTGTTACTTTACGCTCCTGCGTTGATGCCGGCTCTAAATTCGTTGATTGCTCGACAAACAGTTCAAACTTCAATCCCCATACCTTCTTCCGAAGGAGCGAACGATTTGTTAACGCAAATTTTTACAATTTTGAGCAACCAACAGAGTGTCCCGAATTTGTCGTACGTGTCGAATCCTAGAGTCGACGAAAATTCACAGTATCGAGAATCACGTCAACAATCACATTCAGAGGTATAGTAATTATTACTTCGATGTAAAAATAATTACCCAACGATGAAACTTTTTGAAATGTTTTTAGAATATCGCGAGGCAACACCGAAACGATAATTGCGACAGAACAACTTCCGTGAACGATCAGCTTGAGAAGAATTCTATCGCCGTTGATACTTCTCTGGAAATATGCGGTTGTAACAAAATGAAACAGTCGTCTTCGCAATACAGCGAAGACATTTTACGCGATGAAAAAACGGAAGAAAACGAGGAGTTGCTGTACACATGGACGGACAAGA
The DNA here is from genome assembly GCF_001263275.1 of Habropoda laboriosa. Classification (NCBI taxonomy): domain Eukaryota; kingdom Metazoa; phylum Arthropoda; class Insecta; order Hymenoptera; family Apidae; genus Habropoda; species Habropoda laboriosa. The sequence continues at coordinate 27,803 of NW_017100319.1, read as the reverse complement.
AATCGAAATCGTCGGAAGAAAAGAAGGGCGAAGATGCCGAAGAGAAGCAAGACGATGCTGAACTCTTCGGAAATTCCTCAATTCGTACGGAATCTAACGTTTGGAAGCAACTCCGCGTGAACGATATTTGGAAATTTGAATCGAATACAAAGTTGAACGAATTTGAATAAATCTCCGAATCGTATCGAAATGTCGAACAACCGACTAATAGATTGCGGGTGAAAAATAATCTCGTATACGATACGTAACTGCTTAAGAACGCTTGCGCGCGCTTCTACACGTGCTGAAGGAACAAGCATTTCTACGAACGTTTGTTGAGAACTGCAGTCTTACGCGCTTTCACCACCGAGGCGCGTCCTACGATCTATCCTCTACCATATTCCCTATTTTCACCTGACACAAACACAAAATCGTACGCACTGAAAACCTAGAGAAAAATACAAAGCATCAAGGAGACCGTTCTTTCGTTCGATTATACGCGTGAAGATATTTGGTGAAGCTTTCGTTCGCAACATCTCTGTGAAATGTAAACGAATATCTTTCCAAGATGACAACGACGCGGGAGAAGAGTTTTGACAAAGATGAGAGCAGAGGCAAGGAAGATTAAAAGAGACGATGGGAGAGCAGTTAGAAAGAACTGAAATATAATTTTGAAACGTTCGTCGAAAAGAAAATCGAATCAGAATGAGCAAGGAGGGAAACAGCGAAGAAACTCCTCAGGAAGGAGCTGGTGGTGGTGAAACATCGAAAAAAGACGATATCTATGAAACTGGAAGGTCGAAAAAGATAGTACGTTTAATCACTGTGATGGCTTATATGTTCTCTGTAAGTTTCGTAGCCATAGTTTTGAGTGGGTATTACTTATTTCTTTGGGAACCACCTAATCCCAGACTTTTACGAAGACCGGTTCACTTGTTGGCCGAACCAGAAATGGAACGCTTATCAGGCGATCCGCCGTATGCGGAAAATGAATTGTACAAGCCCCAAATGCTCTCTGGTCGTACTGCTGACAAGGATAATCTTGCCGATAATTACGATTCCGCGAAGAAACGTGAAAAGATGGACGAATCTATGTTTCTATTGAGACACTCTTTGGTAGAGTTTCTGCAAAATAGAGTCAACGATTCAAAATATTACGACGAGTACATCACGTCGAAAAGTCGGAGAGCTTCAAAGTTTTTTAATCGCACTTCGTTATTCGCTGAAAGAGAAATGTCAAACTCGACGGACGAAACAAACGAAAAAGCTGTAAGACGATCCTCGGAAATTCTGAATCGTACGTTCGATAATAATAGTACAACCTTAACATTGAACTCTTCGACTATTTCTGGAGATGAAACGAATAATAATCGTTTAACGAGTACCAGAAAGAATTCTATGCACCCGGCGTCGCCTGAAAGCGTATTTGAATCGAGCCGTAATTTCACACAAGACACGGCTACTAATCGAGAGAAATATAAAAAGATCGTGTTCACTGGTTCCAAGGCGAAAACAGAAACGTGGAATAAAAAAAGTGTAAAGACGACGGGACTGAGAAGAAGCAGAGAAAATGTTGAAACGCAAAGAAACAGAAAGGACGTTGAACAAGAGGTCCACTTAAATGATCAATCAACCACGTTACATTCTCAACATAATTTCGAACTTGCCGATCGTCCGCAACATCCTGATCGATCAAACGAATCACCTACGGAATTGGCGAACTTTGCGCTAAAGTTCAAAGGTAGAGAAACTTCATACAATTTCTCTGTAATTCTTGAATCTTAAGTTAGTGTTTTTAATGGGCGATATTGGTGTAATATCCGGAAGCAGGTGATATGCTTCTTCTGCGATCGATCTATATGATTAAAACCATAGAAAAAGGATAGTCGATGGATTGGTCTGCGATGATTATCCGTATTGCCCGCGTATTAGCTAAAACAAGGTCAGGTCGGATCCATTATGGCTTCTTTAATGTTGCACCGTTACACAGATTTTACCAATGTCTACGAAAAATCGTTTTAGTATCTTTCTTGATCTTTCGTTGCAATTCCATCGAGTTGTAGCTTTGAATGTGCGAAATATTCCATTCCACTCGATAATGATTAGCGATCGTAATACTATGTTTGTCCGAGAAATGATGGAAGAACGACATCTTAAATGCTATTAAAATAAAGGCGCGCCTTCTTTGTAAAACTGGAACATCGTCAAAGTCACTTTACCCTCGAAACGAACTAAAGTTTGTCAGTTTCTTATACGTAAAATAACTTCTATTCCCCGTACTCGCGATCTTCTCTTACTTCAGTCCGATACAGAAACCGAAATTTATGCAATATCGACGAATCCTGTTTAGCCTGACACGTACAATTATTAAGTTCGAAGCATTACAAAGTTCGAACTTACGTAAAATGCTTGCGCAACATTTTTAAACGTTCCTCTGTCACTTCTACGGAAGCACTTGAGTTTGAAATTCCGACGATTTTTATCCATTATCCGAAATCATTTTCGCACATGTGTACCTATTATCTAACACCTTTCTTCTATGCCGAGCCTTGAAATCGAAACGAAATTGAGGAAGATATCGGAAAAAATTCCGTAGACGATACGGTTAAGCTTTGCTAAATAAAATAAGAAGACTATCAGATATACATATGTGTATGTACAGCAGTTTAAGGACATTTGTCACGATGAATCCCGTCAAGTTGAGCAGCCCTCTCGAAGCACGCGAATCTAAGTAAAATAAGTCAAGGTTCTCAGACTTGCGCAGTGAATGCTCGTTGGTATCACTGGACAGGTGTGTTTTTTTAACAGCTGCATCGGTGGAAAACGTTGATCTGTCCTGTGGTCTGTCCGAAGGGAGAATAGTTGGGAGCAGGGTCGTGAGAGAAACCCCTTGCGCATCGCGTCCTTGAAAACTCTTGTCCTTCTCGTTAAGGTTCCCCCATCTCTGTTTTCGGTATTCTATCCGTGCGGTGGAAACGCCCTACCGGCTAGACAAGGCTCGTTTCTATTCGAAAGGGGAAAATTCGAGAACTGGTCAAAGTGAATTGAAACGCGTACTTCTAACGTACGGATTACATGAAAATTCACACTGGTGATTAATCGGTGAGAATACTTTCGATCAAAGATGTGAAAATTGGCTAGGGTAAAAATATCCGACGTAAGGATGTTTAACACGGTAGCTACAACGTTTCAGCCACAACGCTTGCAGTAATAAACACACAAAGTTTACTGGTCGTTGATAAATATAAGCAATCGACGACGAGGTTCTAAATATGTACGTGAGATTCCAAGGAAGGGAACAATGTTTTCCTGGATGTTTTTCCTAAAACCTTCCATCAACGAGGCATCGTGGTTACAATTATGATCTTTGTTCGAGATGAAAATTCGTCGTTTCTACCATGGTTTCTTGCTAGAAATTCCGGTATAAATTTCTCTTCGACGATACTCTCGTAAATCGAGTCTTGAATAAATGTGATTTCCTTCGAGACGCAAACATCGATGCAATGCAGTTACCGCGCAAAATGAGCGCTCAGAACGTGATGGCAAGCATTAGTCGTACGCTGGGAAATCGCGAACATAAGCCGACAGGCAATGAAATTCGACTCGCCGACGACGAGAGGAAAGATAAACTGTACGAACCGAAGCACAAGCAAAAATTAATACGGGTACTGACGGTAGTGGCTTACGTTATATTTGTTAGCATGGTAGCTATCTTGCTGTCCTTGTACTATACCTTCTTGTGGGACCCTAAGGATGTACCCATCGTAAGGCCGAGACCCAAGTCGGAATGTGCCAACTCAAAGTTACAAAATTCTTTCACCACTCCCTTCAGTGTGAATGGTAAAAGTAGGATTTCAATCATCGGGACAACGTGATACACTTCTGTCTTTCTTTCTTTTTTTTTTTTTTTTTAAACCGATTTTATGATTAACAAGCTGTTTAAAATTCTCGCCACGATAAGAAATACCAATTGAAATTGAAAAAATTCAACGTTACTTTCTCTTTTTTAGAAACGCAGGCAAAAAAGACGACAAAATTGGTGACCGCGACAGATGAACAAAGTCCTACACAGGAGATCGTAACTGCCGAACAACAAGAGAATAATCTGATAACTATTTCAACGGAAAGTGCTGATACATCCTCGAGTGCGTCGCCGCTAACAATGTCCGAGGATTTGCAACAAACTAATGCGAGTATAGAGACGAAAGAGACATCTACCAAAATACATTCTAAGATTAATCAGACTTCCTAGAAGAGTAAGAGAGAAAAAAAGAAAGGAAGATTAAAAGAGGAAGAAGCGATTGTTACAGTCAACACCTTTAGATTTGTTTTATAGCATTAATGTACCAATCTAGTTAACATTGACAGAAATGTTCCAGGAATACTTTTCAAATGAGATAATATTTCTATTATTTATGTAAATCGCGATAATTGATTTGACAACATGCGATAAGGATTAATTTTGACACTGCAAAATTATACGATTGAAACGAAGAGACAGACAGACGATTACCGTGAATAAAATCGTTTGGAGTAACGAAAATTGTATCTCTTTCCATTAATTTTTCAAGTGTATATCGAGAAATAAATTAAACGACTAAAAAATGAAGGTAAAAATGTTTTTCATTATTAACAATATAAACCACAGGATTTAGTATTAGCTTTTCACATCTTTTCGCAATAGTAATATACACCTAACGTTGTATTATATTATACATATAATATCGTTTGATACAATTGTATAAAATCATTCACATGCTTTTTCTCTTTCTTATTGTTCACCAGTCATAAGCATATGGACAGATTTCTCTGATCCAAGCATTTTAGTCGCTCTTTCGGTACCCACAATTGCAGAAAGTTGCATAACGTCGTATTTACAATATAAAACGGTAACTGTCATGTTGCTTTCAGAGCCCGCTCGTCGATTCTGATTAGCTTCTTGCATTACATTACACATTTCGGTGTACAAGTGAGGAAAAATCGGCGGTGCGTAAAATATAATGTGTCGTATACCTTTTACCCTTATTCTACGGAAAAAATGAAATCGTTCCGAATATAAGAGAAAGTGTGCATCACTGTGAAAGAACATGTCTCTTGCTCTTGCTATTTTTGCATCTTTAGAATATTCGCATATTTGTACAAAACTGTATTCTTCTTTTTTGAAATAATTTCGCAATTTCACGAAATCAAAGTAAGACGGAATGAATATTAACGTATGATTCATAATTCTATCTTTGTACTGAGGAAGTATTTTTGTTATGAAGAATTCCATTCTATATTCCAAGGCTTGGGAATAATTTGAAATTTCAAATCTATGAAACACTTGTGGAACTTGGACAACTACTTGACAAATAGAACCAGAAGAAATAGGATTTATTATTTTAACTTTTCCCGCATAATTGTAACATTTCTTATTAAATATTCCATAAATTTCAGGTACATGAATGCTTGAAAATATCAATGTCTGTCTATAGTATTTAGTCCACCCATTCACGCACCAACTTCTTACTCTAGAAAAATCTGTGCCATGAAAATCTTTTGGTTGCAAATGTAAATGATTTAAAACGTGAACCATGTGGTCCCAGTTTTGCATTAAAAATAATTCTGCTTGGTCAAGGATTAATAATTCTATAGACGCTAAGAAATCATAGTCTCTGTCTGCTTCACCTTCTGCACCTACTAACATTCTTAAACCTAACAGAGATGTGATTATTATATCTGAGGAATAAAACTCTGAATATAATTTTAATGTCTTCTTTGTAACAGCAATTCCTATTTTAAATGTATCATCTGTATTTCCTGCAAAGGTCAACTCATAATCTTCAGGTTTTGGATTTCTTTTTGGTAATGCTAATTCATTGCCACTAAAATCTTCCATGAATCTTTTCTTGTTCATTACAGAGCCACCTTTGTCTTCTCCAATTAAAATAGATATTAATAATTCGACAATTTTTAAACATGAATGCCTAAAAGGAACTACTATTAAAATTTTTGGTCTCATTAGTCCCTGATCCCTATATTCATCTGGAATTTCTGCCATATTTGTACATTTTGCCATTTTTGCATTGTGGTGTAGTATTTTTGTTCGTGTTTTTAATACATGATTAATTGCATGTAGACAATATATGAATCTTATTTGATCAGCATTAGCAAATGTCCTCTCAGGATAATATAAATCTTGATAATTATTTATTATTGAAAATAACTCTCTTTGCAAAGAAGTTAGAGAAGTTGGATTTGTACCCGTATTATCTTTTATATTTAAATAATTTGCTTCTGTGATATTACCCTGAATTTGAGATTTTACATATAATTTGTTCCAATTTATTGTATCAATTAAAGAAGGAATGGTACCACATTTTGCAAACTGCTTATTTTCAAAAAGAGAAGTGTTTGATTTTTTCATTGCATCATTTGCATCTTCCAAGGGTTTTGGAATTTGGCATGTAAGATTTCCTAGAACACGCCATGTTATTTTCTGTGTTTCTGCAGTCTGTGGAATAGAAGAAACTGCTTCATAAAGTTTATCACTTAAATCATTACGAAGATGAATAGAAAATGGATCATTTAAATATCCAGCATCTTCTTGAGCAGTTTCAGGATCTTCTTCGCTAACATCTTTCACTTTAATGAATACATTATCTTCTATAATATCTGCCTCTTCACCGATATTGTCCAAGTGTACTGTTACATTGTCACTGACGTCGTTATTTTCCTCAATATCATCTTTATCACTGAAAGTATCACTTTCTGAGTTAGATTCGATAGCAGTCACTTGTAGGTTATTCGTGTTTGAAAACGTGGATAACAAATTTTGCATTGGATTCTCGCGTTCATCACCAGAACTATCACTTTCTAATTCTTGTCGCTGTAATTTTTCCTCTTCCAACATTTTCCTACGTTTCTCAATTTCTTTATTTTTAATTTCGCGATCCTTGACATATGAAGCCTCTTTTAGGTTAAATTTACCTTTCTTTGGCTTCGGTCGAGAATTATGTTGGTGGAATTTTCTTTTTCCACCGCGAACTGGCCTTTTACCACGTACCATTTTAACGAAAAGTTCCTTACGTTAATTAAAAACACATATTAATCGAAATTTCCTTTATATAATGCAAACACCATCCACGTGTCCACGTCAACAATTGTCATTTAACAAAAGCAACACTATCAACTCACGTACATACTTATAATCATATATAAATTACATATTAAAATCGAAATAATATATGTTTTACAAATACATATATGTATAACTTCAATTGATAATAAATTATATAGGTTAGTTCTATAAGCTATGAATAATATATATACACTGAGTCTCGTCGATTCTTGCCAAAACTTTGGAACTAACACAAACGCGCAGCAGTAGTTACGTACGTGAAACGCCATTCCGCATCGTACAGATTGCACGCCATTTCACATAGGCCAGTACCGTTCTTCGTTTGTGTTAGTTCTAGGGTTTCGGCAAGAATCAATGAGATATCTCTTGCCGAGACACAACTATAAAATTCACTAGCGTCGTATTAAGGATAGATTATTGCCGCTGAATTTAAGTTCAGTACATTACAGTATTATCACATATTCGTTTATTTTTACACAATTATTTATCATAATAAAAGTGTACAAAAAATATTTAACTATGTGATCAATGTATATTTCAGAACACAAGATTTGCTATAAATGTTTTCGTAATATTGTCGCATATTATGCATGGACTATATGATTGCAATTAACATTACGGAATCACAGTAAAAGACAAAAATTCGATAAGTTTTAGAATATTGAATAATTAATAATAGTGGTTCGTAACTAATATTGTAATTTAATAATTTAATTTGACCTAAGAAATTCTATATTTTAATTAAACAAATTATCAGGTAATTAGGGTTAGGATATAACTACGTATGAATTTTCATAATTTTTGTGAAATAAACTCCATCAACTAGTGTACTGTCAAATATTTATAAATATATCGAATGATACAACGAAGTGTACCGAAATTTAAATCTATTTATACTTAAAAAAAGTTAATTACTATTCGGAAAACCGGAAGAAACCTTCGACGCATGTTGCCTACACCTCGAACATCACGTGACTAACGATTTTAATAGATAAATTACCATGTTGAATTGAAAGTTTTAATAACCATTCTTCTTATCTCCCATTTTACGAATCAGAGTTTTAGGATGTTGTCACACGATAAATAGTAAGTAATTATGTGGTTTTTCAAAACCTATTTGGATCTACTTATATACTTTAACTAAGAATTATTGGTTTATTGTAAACATTATCAAAGGAAAACAATATTTTATTACCGGTTTTCTGGTTTATGGACAATCCATAGCTTAAAGTAGTCCATGACAACTGCACAAGTATTCTTGATAAAGCAAATGGTAGGGAAACGCAGGAAGTAGAAAAAAGTGGGCAAAATTAATTAACCCTTTGCTCGGTTGTTTACAAAATATCCGGTTCCTGACAGGCCGTCAGAGCCAACGAGTTCAGGCGAACAGGCGATGCTGCGCGCGCAATAATAACACGGCACCGACAGTGCCGTGCTATCTTTAATTTTATTTCATTTCCTCATTAGAATTGTGCAATAAAGTATAAAAAGAAAAAATCAACATTCTGACATTCATAACAATTGCATATATCTTAATGGAACATATGAAACATCTAATCTATGTAATAAATATAACATTACATTACTAATTTAAAAATGCTTTTTATATTTTTTTTGTTAGTTTCATGTTAATACAAGAATTCTTCAAATATCAATCCAGCATACACATACAGATATGATTAATACTCTCTAATCAAGATATGTAAAAACTTATAATTGTTTTTTAATTGAATATTTTAAATATTTTAATGCTTACGACGACGAATATTTCAAATTTCTTTATTAATTTCCCTCTATTCCAGGTGTATACTATTTCAGTTTTGCATTACATTACATATATAGAAGCAGGAGAAATATTACAAGTACGGTGGGGACAGAGTTATCCTATACGTGGTTGAGAGTATGAACTGCGGGTCGTAAATGCACAGACAGTTTCGATATAGAACTTGAGGCGCCCTTAGCGGTGGTTACGTATAGAACCGGTAAGCTGTGATTATTTGGAAGTTTTTCAATACGAGGAACTGCCCAGTTGGTGTTTGACAGCTTTTAAAAGCTTTCGAGCAAGGGATTATTGGTGGACGTGTACGAAGGCAAAAGCCAACGAAAGTTTTTTCGTATCTGATGAGCTCCTCCGTCGCCCCGCTGGTGGTAAGATGGCTGTGCAGTTGGATGGAGGAGGGAAGGAGGACTTGAAAACACAGTTTGTCACGCGGGAAGGAACTTACAAGCTAATGACTTTGTCCGAGTATTCAAGGCCAAATAGGGTCGGTTACACGAACAGTCAAGGAAGCGCATCCGTTAGGGTGTCTTTCGTAACTTTGCCGGACTCAGCGGATCCTACGGGTACGCAAGGTCTAGGTGACCGAATGTGTTTCAATTTTGGCAAGGAGCTCTATGTTTATGTGTATCGAGGGGTTAAAAAGGTAAAGTGAATTCTTCCCATATAACTAATACGTTTATTATTGTGTCCATGTTTAATTAAGCATGGATTTGTTCAAACCTAACCTCGAAAACACATACTGAGACTCCATCTTTGCACCATCACCACACCTAACACAGACAATCCTCTTACTTTACTCGTTAACCACAAGTAAAATTGTATCCGTTAAACATATTCCTAGTTAAATTTTTCTTTCTATATTAAACGCATTATTTAATTTGTTGTAAATATTTGACGAAAATCTTCTTGTTGTTGCATTTGAAAGATTAATATTGATGAAATTTTATACTTAATAAACAACTTTATCTAAGAGATTCTTTACTTTGGAAGAACATATTCCTGATCAATACTAGTAAATCTTATTACTTGTTAAACATTTTTATATTGTTCTAATTTTGAATCTTTGTTAAAATCAGTAATGAGTTAATGTTGAATGAAAATGTTTCAGGCTGTGGACTTAAATAAACCAGTGGACAAAAAGTTATACAAAGGAACTAATCCAACTTGCCATAATTTTAATCAAACAACAGCAACTGCAGACAGTGCACCATTATTAGTGGGTTTCTCTACAGGACAGATTCAACTAATAGATCCAATAAAAAAGGAACTCAGTAAATTATATAATGAAGATGTAAGTAACTTATTGCTTTAAAAGTAATAAATTATATCAAGGCTATCAATATTGTGAATTAGATTTTTTGAATATATAAGGAGATTGTAAAATGTTCCTGGTACAATCCTAATATTATGGGAATATGTTTGTTAAGGATAGGTTGATAGCTTATGTGACACTTCATACATTATTCTAACTACTATAGAAAGATATTTTCAAGTAATGTGTACAAAAGTTGTTAGCACTTTATCCAATCTCTCAGATATCAATGTGTTATCTTGTTGAAACATGATAAATAAAGATGTTAGTAGTAGTTTAGTGGTATTGCACCTTTTATAGCACATACTTTATATTTACTACTGTCATATGTGATATTTAACTTTGGTAAATTTCATTTAGGTTCTATAACTCAATGGAATAACTGAACAAATAATTATATAATTTTTGCCAATTCACAATAATGATTATGCAACACATATACATGTATATATGTTATATTTGTATAATAAGTAGGATATAATACATTGTTTATTATCTTTATGTTCTTTTTAATGTTTCAGAGATTGATAGATAAAAGCAAAGTGACATGTATAAAATGGGTTCCTGGATCAAACAATCTGTTTCTGGTGTCACACAGTTCTGGGCAACTATATTTATATAATGAAGAACTTCTGTGTGGTACAACAGCCCCTCATTATCAGACTTTTAAATCAGGAGATGGTTATGCCATATACACTTGTAAAACAAAATCCACAAGAAACCCTTTGTATAGATGGGTAATAGGTGCAGAAGGATGCTGTATAAATGAATTTGCCTTTAGCCCGTGTGGCTCAAATTTAGCAGTTGTTTCCCAAGATGGGTTCCTACGAGTATTTCAGTACAATACAATGGAGTTAGTGGGTTCAGCAAGAAGTTATTTCGGTGGATTTTTGTGTGTATGTTGGTCACCAGATGGAAGATACGTTGTTGTTGGTGGTGAAGATGATCTTGTGACAATTTGGAGCTTTCATGAGAAAAGAGTGGTAGCTCGAGGTCAGGGTCATCACAGCTGGGTAAGCGTTGTAGCCTTTGATCCTTACACTACATCTTATGGAGATCATGATCCTGACTTCAGTGGTTCAGATGATGAAACATTGCCACACAATAATCATAATCACTTCCATGAGAAATCCAATCGTCTGTCTACAACTTCACAAGGAGTTCATTCAAACAGGAACTCTTGTAGTTCAGAGTTAAGAGTGTCAGGTGGTGCATGCTACAGGTTAGGTAGTGTGTCACAAGATACTCAATTGTGTTTGTGGGATATCACAGAAGATGTGTTAAGACAACCAATGTGTGCAAAGCAAAGGCCGTCTGCAGCAGGTTCTAGTACTCTTTCTACATCTGGAACAGTCAACAGTGGGAATGGTTCAACGACGAATCATCACTTGAACAATTCTAAACATAATAATTTGAATAATGTTAATTGCAAAGGAAACGCGAGTGGTAATAATGAAAGTAGTAACAATAGCACGAGTACAAATACAGCAGTGTCAACTGTAAATTCATTGACACAAAGGTTAGCAGGCCTTGGTTTTGGTGAGCGTAAAGGTGATAATCATAAAAGGAACTTTAGCCTCACTATGAGAGGTAGTGGTGCGTCTAATAGCACAATAATGCAGAACAGTGGTGGCGATAAAGCTACCACTAATTCAAATACAAGTAGTAATATGAACAGTGTCAGTGGAAGTTTAGTAGGTGCAAATAAAAAGGTTAGTTCAGTGATGGACGATCCTATGAGGTTGATAGGAACTGCCTGGTGCCCTAGGTTTGATGAGTGCCCAGTGCTAGAACCACTGGTGTGCAAGAAGTTGGCGCATGAGAGATTGACTGAATTAGTGTTTAGGGAAGACTGCTTTGTAACAGCGTGTCAAGATGGATACGTCTACACATGGGCAAGGCCTGGTCACATGGTAGGTCCTCTCACCATCAGCAGCACTCTGCACAGGCCACATCATCATAGCAATCCTTACACCAATATTAATTCCTTGCGATCTAACGATCTATGATGTAACCCATCTTCAATTGTTATTGCAATTTTGTGAAGTAGGGTTTTTTTTTAGAAACGAATTCCAATTTGTATATAAATAGTAATAGAATTTAAAATCATTGTCACTATTGAATGGAAAAAAAAAAAAAAAGAAAATAGGAGATATGATAACGCTTTGGACAATTTTCCTATTACCATTGTTGAATTGTATTAGGTGGAAAACGTTCTTTTAGACACATAACTTTATTAAATGTGAAAGACACGAAGGGGTAATTTTGTTATTTTTTGTCTCTGGTATTGTAATAAATGTTCTCGCGGCATCATATGTGTTATATATATATATGCTAATTTTGAAGATTTTTATTTGAGAATAAATGTATTTTTTTCTCATATCTACAAACTAAATCCTAGTTTACATTTAATCCAAAGCAGTATACATTATATTAAAAGGTGCCATTGGAATAAATTAAAGAACTAGCAATATCTTTTAGTCTGTATTGTGTATCAATTACAGAAATGTACAGATGGATGGTACTATGAATGGACAAGCTTGATCAATGTTTTGTGTTTACAAAAGTTTTAGTTTTCTTTATTACATGTTATATGTGAGATGTAACATTATTTCACTTCTAATTATTACATTAAAATGTTTTAATTTTAATTCTTAATGGTATAAACCTCCATTTATAATTGTGCCTAATGATCATCTGGTCAAAATATATTCAGTATGAATATTGAAGAAATACATTAGTATGATTATAAATAGAATATATTTATGTTTGGTTTGCATCATTGAGAGTAACATTGTTTTGCGCCCCATAAGATTTTGTAACAGGGCAGGCCCCTTAAACCCTTCTTTCTTTCCTATAAAGTGTTATTAGCTTAGCTTAGCAAATGATAGAAAGTTGATGAATTATTTAGTTAAACTATTATCCCGGATTATAATGATGTGACATTTAATCCTTTGTTGAAAACAGTGAATTGCCTTGTTGTACAATAAAGCAAAAATTTGAATGAAATATTGCTGCTTGCTTCCTGCTTGAGTTTTATACAGAATGCAATGCAGTAACTCCAGAGAAAATATTGAATCATTATGTGCATATATGTATATATATATGTGTATATATATATATGTGTGTCTAACGTTTGGCGCGATTATATAATTATTTTTGTAATTGTAAATTTTTGAATATAAACTGTTTGATTCAGTTTTCTGGTGTTTTGCATAAAGCATCTCTATCATGAAAATATCCCATGCTCCCTTATGTTATAGCGGTTTAACCAGTTAAAATTTGTGATAATTTTCATATAGTATGCATTGCTTCTTTTATAGTGACAGTCTTATAATTTTATCGGAAGATGCTTGTGCTTGTTTCTTAAGCTGGTGGGGCATTAATTTGTTACTTTGATTGGAAAGATTAATGTTCTGTACCATGCTTTGGCTGATGCAAGAAAATCATGGATGATCGTTCCAGAGTTTATAGCATGGTACGTATAATAATTTATCGTTTTCTTGATTTGTTTATTGCTTTATTGGATCGAGTAGTACAGTATGATTTATATATGCTTGTTCTCGTAGTATGTGCCTTGCCGAGGCGTTTCTAAGATTATGTACCGATATTATACTTCTATACTGTCGTTGCACTATATTCTTCAATGCACTTTTAGAAGTTAAATCTGTGTTTGAAATGCTTTCAACATTTGCAGAATTTCTGTAAAAATAATTCGAATTACTTTTGGTAGTGAACTTTCGTGCATCTTTTAATTACAGCCGGGAATAGGGCAGGTTGGAAATGCTCTCCACGTTGTCAGTCCCGCAGAAAGTGGAGGTACCATAGTATAGCCAGAAGCAGATATTAACACATCTTCAAGACACGAAGAAGAATACGTCCCGCTAATGCGTACGCTGCAATCTCCAAAAATGCAGTTTCAACCATGTACCCATTATCGTCACTTGTATTATGTATGGCCAAGTGAAAATTATTCCAGTATCGTTTAAAAAAATCGATAATTAAACAATTATCATCCTCAAGGCATCTAACAATTGATTGCTTACAGACACATTTTGATTTCGGTAAATTAATTTCGGTGCCTATCAGTCGTCCTTGCTTTCCATTCTTTTTTTATTTAGGTGGGAAAGATATTCACATTACATAGTGTTACACAAATTTTGTAAGAAAATACCAAGTAAATTGCGAAAGTAACAAGTAAATTGTGTGTACATGTATATATGTATACATAAGTATGTTTGATCTTACATACTGTACTAAATCATTCCAATAAGGTCCTGTTAAGCCAACAAATTTGAATTGAATAGTGTTAATACTAAATGCTTATATATATATACACATATTGTCAAAAACTTTTATATTACCAATATTTAATTATAATTGTTTAGAGACACGATTTTAAATGATTTGCTTTTTGCGGTATAGATTAACGAGCAATGCAATTATTGTAATCAGTCAGAGCAATATGTAAATATGAAATGTTTTTATGCAGTATTTTAATTTGCATATTCATTACTCGGGATTAATTGTTTTTATCGTGAGTAAAAAAGCAAACTAGATAATTTATAAAGCAGATTATTCTATATTACTTCATTTGTTTAAATTTACTTATGGCAAATATTATTTTTTTACGTTGTCAATTTTAAGTGAAAACTTTATTATGTTATAACGTTTCTTCTTTATGCTTCATTTCCTGTTAACGCAGTTCAGAAATGTATAGCCAGATTGTCGTTAACTAAATTGCCTTAATAAGATCGTAAGTTAAAGAAAGGAAATTTTTATTTGTTCTATAATATGGTTGCACGAATATGTTTCGGAGAAACTTGTTCGCTTTATTGAAAATCTATAATGAGTGCATCATCGATGTACGATCAGTTGAAAACTTAACACAAAAAACGACTTTATATCTGAGAGCTACGAAACATACATGATTAATTGAAAGTTTAACGTAAAAGAGAAAATCAATTGTATATTACAGCAAGAATTTTTTATAGTTCTGCGTCTGATTATACGTCTACATATGTACATACATATGTAGGGCTTTTCGAAGGAGGTGTTAATTCTATTTACAAAAGTTCTATACGTTAACGCGACATAACAATGAATAATTTTTACAACGAATAAAAGAAATATTTTTATATAGTTAAATAGTTATTGAATATTCTAACGATGGACAGTATTTCATATTGCATATTCCACACGGCAATACTATTTATTACTTTATAAAAATAAATAATGAAACAAATATATATGTATATATATACACAAACACACACACACACACACACAGGCACGTTAAGATGTTAACGTCAAAGTGTAAAAACGGTTTGTATCGTAATTTTTAAACAATTTGAAAATGATGAAACATTTTTTTACTCTTTGTCATGGGCATTTTTTTCAAAATGTTAGTAATTTAGCGACGAAATGCAAGCAAATAAAAGTATGGTAATGCAAAAATTATTTATGAGAAGAAATTAATGGGAAAACTATATATGTATACAACATGATTTAGATAATTGTGAATCAGCGGTTCTTAGACAATAATATCCGTCATGGCATGAATTGCAAACAATATTTATAAATATTTTACGATTGTTAAGCCCATAATAGACTTAATTTATATTTGAACCATTAAAAATCACTGGTCATAGCGATAATGTACTTTTTTGGGAAACATTTTTTTCGATAGAAGTATTAAAATTATCTCAAAGGATATTTTTGCGTATATTCATACCTTACGTTATAAGCAAGTGAATTAGAAGATATATACATATACATATGTGTATATGCGTACTGTGTACATGTCTAATAAATTCTGTTTTTATACAGATGAAAATAATGGACAGAGAGAAGTAATTGTGTTTTGAAATGTATGTTTTAATATGGTGTGTAAGAGAAAACAGTAGCAGCCCTGTTTTTATATTAAATTAACGAATTTGAAAATGTTATTGCATCAAAAACAACAATATCGTAGCTTTTATGATAATTCACGAAACGTTTGTTGAATTATGTTACTTTTAACCTGAGAGTTACGTGACGTGTGAAACAATCTACTCTTTGGCAAGTAGTAAATGTATAAAATTACTCTTTTTCGTCTAATTGTAAGCTCCTCGAGGTATACTGTGATACGTGCGTATGCTGACATTAACTAATTACCTAATTATAAGTGACGAAAGTGAGAATTATGTTAATATCGTGAATAGCGTTGTCGTGTGTCGAAGCGAATGATTCACTCTTTCAAGAGGTGTTTGCTGATTGGACGTTTTCTTGAATCGGTATGCGTTATTGAAACCGTTAGTGATCGGAGGAGTCTGGCCTGTTAGGTATACCGAACTATATTTGATTTATCAAATCCGCGATTTATAATGTTCCTACATTGTAAACTGAATGACGAGTCCATAATAAATGATATCTTTCATTTCACGATTAGTACTGATCGGAAGGAAAATATGGCAAATTTATTAATCGATTTATTGTTCTAGTTGCGATACAATTATTTCAATCAACATGTACATATGTATTTCTCGGATTTTTCTACCGTTATTACCAAATTATTACTAAATGATCACCGAATAGTTACTATTATTTATAAATGTTTTACGTCTCGTAAAGCGAACAAGATTCCTTTATATCGAAGAACAAATATAGTCAATATTAGAGCAACGAGTTCATTAAAAGTATTATATTATTTGTTTGCCAATTGTTTATAGTCGCAAATATTATTAATACAATGATAACACAACGATATGGACGGATAGTTTATTGCGAACTGACTGAATAGTCTGGCTGATTACATTTACGCAGATGCACATACATACATAAAAATAATCAATCATTTCCTACTTGGCGATTCTTTTATAACATATTTTCACTATCACATCAAATTTCTAATTCCCTTCGCATTTTATTTCATTTGTTTATAAAACTGTACATTCTTTGTGATTGTAAATGAAAAGAAACAGATTTAATTGTTAGTGCTCTCGTGTATTTCTCTTTACAACATAACTACCCGAAATTATAGAATTATTTTAGAAAAAAAAATCATTATTTAAATCTTATTTTACCAATAATATTGCAAGTAATTAAAATTCTTAATAATAGTACCTGCTTAGCCGACTGCGATTAACTTCGTTTTCTCCTTTTTTCTTTTTTTGTTTAAACATTTGTACAACGTTTATTTACTATTGCAATAACATTATATGTATTTGGTAACTAATTTACAATATGAAAAATCTTCTATGTGACATAATTGGAAAATTTACAAGAAACTTGATAAACGATAGAAATGAACAAGTTACAAATACTTCGTGTGGATAACGACTTAGTGCAAAAAGTTGATTTACAAATAGGTAATAACATCATTGGCCACAATGTTGAAACTGGAGTAAGTATTTAATTACACAGACGAAGAAGTAAAAGAAAGTAACGACATTAAGCGATTAACGTAAAAGTATTCTTGGCTAACAAATTACTTCAAAATTATGGTAGGTTATATGTTTCTCGCGCATGCGTTGTAAATGTACCATATCACGTGACAGTTTATTATGTTTCGTATATTGCGCCTAATATTTAATCGTGAAACTTTTGTGTATTTGGAACATAAAGATATTGTAAAAATACGTAAGCATAGTTTGCGTAATTTAATTTCAGTGTGACGATGAACGGATAGTAAAACACGCTGTAACGATAAACTTAACGCCTGAGAATGAAATGACAATAACACCGGTAAGACGGAGCACGTGGTGTTTAGACGCCACGTAATAACAGTCTCGTATGAATTAAGTACACTGAAAGTACACATCAATGTCTTATAGGAATTATTTTTCAGCATCAGGTTTCATCATGCTATATGAAATCTAGCGAATCTCCGCGATGGCAGCTTCTTAAATTGGGTAATACTGTTCCCATAAAACCTGGAGACGTTTGTTCTTTGGTACCGCATAAATGTTGGTTTAAAATTATATCCCTGTCTGACAAAATGGAAAACAACGAAGAGTGTACATTAAAACGAAAAGTACTATATCGATATTTTAAATGATTAAAACAACTAGTCTTTCAACATTTTTTATTAATTACTTTATAGGCTAACAAAGATGTAAATTCGAATGTACCTGATAAAAAGCTCTGTTCAGAATCAGGAGAAGGAGATAATTTACGATCTTCGAGTGATGTATTAAATAAAATGTTAAATAGTAATAATAATGATATAACTGAAGTAAATAATTCATCAAATGATAAAAATGAAGATGTAATGCAGGATACAAATTGTAAAGTAATACAGGAATCTCAAAACACAGATGAATTGTCTGCAGTGGAGAATGATGTTTATAAAGTTGAAAATGCAAATGGAAAAACTTTAAGTTCTATACAGAATTCAAATATGTCTTCTACAACTGAAAACTCTGAAAATGTTACAACAGAAGATGCATCAAATGGGTCTACTAGTGCAACGTTGAATATTTCAAGGGAAAAATGCAAATATGCAGAGAAATGCTACAGGTAATTTAATATTTTTTTCTTTTATTATAAAATGTTTTACAAAAAATCTTTCGGTAGGAAAAATCCACAGCACAAAGCTGAATTTAGTCATCCTAAGGATTCTGATTACGACGCCCCTGATAACAGAGAAGAGTGTCCTTATGGTACAGAATGTTACCGTACGGGTGCTCAGCACAAAATGCAGTTCAAACATAATACCAATAAACATGGCAAACGAAGTCGTAAACAAACTCAGGGACGTGTATCTTTGGATACGTTATCTGGAATGGAAGATTCATCTGGAGAGGAATCTATGGATGAATCTGTGGATGAATCTGAATACGATCCTTCTAGCGATGAATTGTATTCCGAATCTGAAGACAATACAACTGATTAAAAAGATATTATTTGAAAATATTTGGATTATTTTTAAATTATTTGTACAATTGTAACTATACATATATGTGAAATCTTAGAGTATATTTTATATCTATGTAAAGAAATATATTAATATTAGGAAGATAATTAAGAAAAACAATGTTAACCGTTCGAGTGCTAACGTGTTCCTTGCGTTCCTCGTGAAAAGTGCGGGGAACGGCGCTGTTTACGACATAGAAACATAGAATAAAATATTTTTTATTTGTCATCACAAGTATCGGCGGCAGTGAACGCAGAAATTACAATAACAGGCAGCAGCGCGATCGCGCTTGTCAGCACTTAAACGGTTAAATAAACATTTAAAAATAGCTATAAAATATTTGCGATATATCTGTAAGTTTGCTATTTATTATTCTTTCAATGTTTATAAGCATTTAATAAGCTTCGTATCTTTCATCATTTTCCACATATTCTTCAGTAGCCACATCCACAAGTATGTGTTTCGGTATTTCCGAACCTCTTACTTTAATCGTATAACAAACATTTTCCACTTTATGGAGGCTTTGCCTTAAGGTACAAAGTTTCCTATGTATTTCTTTGTTGGATGTACTCGTAGAACCAAGAAATCCCTTGTACATACTTCTGACAAAATTGCACGTTTGGTAACAACTAGCTATGTCTCCTGTTGCCAAGTTATTGATACATTTGCGCATTAATTCTCCAGTTAGGTCTGCAATTCCTAGGATGAATTGGAAGGGTGTGACCAAAGTTTGTATAGTTTTATTTGTAGATTTTTCAGAAACGTCGTAGGTAAGTATTTTTTCCAATTCTACCCAACTTTCCATATTAGCATTGTAGATATATTGATAAAATGTAACAGCTTCTACATATTCTTGCAAACCATTACGGTAAGCTTTAAGATACATATACGGGTCTTGATTCTCTAATTCCCATGCTATATATCTGAATAAATTTTGGGCAACATTTTGTATTCCCATTTCACTTTCCTGCAACACGTTTTCCACCTTGCTCTTTTTATCTATAGTATGTAAAAGAAAAATAATTCGTTTACTTTGAATAATAACATCTCTGCCAATTTTAACAATTCTTTCGAAACGATCGTGTTTGTCGTCCAATTCGAGCGCATATGTTCGAAACTGTTGTACGACCAAACTGTCTTCGTTTATGCTTTCCACGATTTCTTTTCCCTTGTCACCGAAGTTGATCTTCTTATTGCTACGATATCCACGACTTTTTCCACTTCCTTCGTCCAACCATAAAATAAGAAAGTCAAAGGTTTTTTAAGGTTTATTTAAAGCGGTTGCGAAATTAATACGATTCTTTTACTGATCTTCCTTACACCCCTCTTTTTGTTATCATTTGATTTTTACGGGGTACACAAGTGCCAATTCAGCGTATCGTGACATGAATTTGACGTATGCATCGCATTAAAAACAGAAGTGACTTAGGAGTAAAGCGAATAGTACAAAGTATATTTAAAATATTTTGTAATTGTGTCAATATACCTTTGGACTGAGACATAGCGATTACTTTTCCAACTTGTGAAATGAAATTTTTATAACGCGACCGGTTTGCGTTTAATGCCGCTAGAATAGAACTCGTGTCTTAAATTAACAAGTTCTTCACTGTTACTTCGAACTGGTTGGCAGAGATGTCGTTGTAACAATTCCTTGGTTCAATGTTCACAGGTGGCGCTGTACAATTTCTTTTTCGTCGCATCGATGGAACGAACGGCGATGGATGGATCGGACGTATCGAAACGTTTAATACGACATTAATATATGTACATTTGTTTGGAATAAGTTGACCAATCGAACTGCGATGAATAATAGGTAATAGAAACTGTCGATTGGAGTTTTTCTCGTTGAAATTGAGCCAGACGTATTTAGCTAGAAGAACGCGGGAAAATGAAATAAAAACTGTAGCACGAAATATTCGTTAGAACGTAACGGTTGGTTTCTAATTTTGAACGAAAAAATTGAAAAATTCCTGCGATATGAATTCATTTTACTTTTCCGTTGCTGTATAATTTCTCTTTCGAACGATCTTGGAAGTCGAGAACAGTGCGATTTCCATTAAATGCAACGATATTTCCGCCATTTTGAATATTCAAGCAGATCGCGTTCAATAACGGTTGAAGTTTTATTTCGAGCTACCGAAACGTAGAATCGTATTTCAAGTTTAACGAACCTTTACGTAAGTACTTTGGTGTACGCCAGTCAAAATTCATTACTTACTGCTGCATAGATTATCGAGAGGTCCGATTGAGAGGTTGGTAAATACGTAAATAAATATGTAACGCACGTATATGAATACTGATTGAAAAATTTGTTTACACACGTAGGTGGAAAATTCAGTTTGCTTAATAATAATTATTTATCGAAGGAAGTACCGACACGAGAGCCGGAAATTTCCAGAATCGATGAAATTGTCGAGTGAGTATCGAAAGTTATTTTCGAAAAATAACGGTGCGGCATTCCGAATGGAAAGAAAACGACAGAGTTGGTTATTTAGGAAGATGTTGGAACGTAAGTAAGCACTCACATTTCCATACGTATTCTCGAACGAAGAGATTTCAGCGATAGAGCGTAAGTAGTACGTGTCGGTGTATAATCCGACTAGGTCAGTCCTAAATGTCCATTTCCTTGACCCAGATTTCACCTTTCGGTCTGTCTCGAAGATATACGTTTTCAAGCTTTGTTCTCCGCTCCTATACCAGATATACACACTCGCTATTCCCTTTTTACCAACTGCATTTAACGTCCGCGGATGCATTAAATCTCTCGCGGAAATAGTGGAGGGCCCGGAGAGAAATGGCAAGATTTCTTTTTTCTCACTTTCAGAATACATTAGACGAAAAGGAGCGATAAAAGGCGCAGTTTGGATGGATTGCAGAAAGTTTCGCAGTTGTGCAGAATTTTTCATCGGCTCGTTTCTTCATCGAATTTCCAGGTGGAGCTTGGGGAATCGAGTAGAAAGGCGTAACACGAAATCGATGTGTTTTATTTATATACAATATTTACAAAGGCATACCGTTATCAAGTTGCTAATAAATATCTTTGTACGCTTAAACGTGTACAATATGGCATAAGCATGGCTTTAGTCTTTTTGATTTTCTCGTGTTGCGACAGAGCCGCAAGCTCCTCGTACGCAGTTTCTCTTGAGATCCTCCGTCATTTTTAAATGCAGCTCTCCTGGATCACGGTGCTTCTGATCATCGTTTCCGAATACCGGTGCGGCCTCTGAAGACTGTAAAACGTCTGGAAAGAGAGCGAACGACGCTCGCTAAATCTACGCAAGCTGCTTCGACGAAATATCGTCTACAGAGACATTCCTCGTTTTTACAGGACGAAGACCGGCAACTCACGTTTGGCGATGCTCGAGGATAATCTGAATCTTCTATGACATCGTGGGACATTTCTCGCCCTTCCAGCTGTCGTGGCCTTCGTGGCAGGGATCCGTAATGCAGAGGCTTCCTATCTGCAAGAAATTCCATCGCAGCTTAACGCCGTCGTATAATATTGTATAATCGGTAAGTTGGAGTTTCTTTTCTTTCGAGAAATCTTGCCATTCGCGTGGTAAGTACTTTGGTACAGCAACTATTTACGACAGATCGAAAGGAGGACGTTCGGTAAGGATATTTTGCGACGTTATCGATTGTTGGTACGTCGAGTGGTTCGGCCATTGATTCTAACTCGATACTATCTAGACTGGTAACGGGTCGATGTAACGTACACGCGTTCCTCGCGAGCAATTTCCTTGAAAGTATCGTTAACCACCGCTGGCGGTTTAGGACGGGACTCGATATATTTGCTGATTCTCGTTTAAACGGAACACTTTCATCAGTCTGAGTAGAAATTTACCAGATGAGATGGAGGATTATTTTTCGACGTGAACGAAGAAGTATCTCTACACACTGTCGAAGAAACGTGGAATTTCTTACCTGTCGAATGATTGCTCATGGCCCTGGTGGGTATTAGATCAGGATTTCCGTCCTCTTCCTCGGCTTTACCAGCGAAAGTCGCGATGCTAGGTTGTTGAGGTGGCCGTTTCAGTTTTGCCGGTGTTGCCGCGTGTTTTCTCCACAACGCCATTAGTACTCCGGTCACGATTAACCCCAAACCGGTGGCGGTGCCGCCTAGGCCAATCAGGATTGGCGACATATCCACCGAAGATGCCGCCGATTCCCCTATAAACCAAATCTCCACCAGTCCTACTACGTACGATTCGTTTAACAACCTACGCGTACGTGATTCGTCCTGCGTTTTCCTTGAAAATTCTTTCGCGAAAAGCGATTCGAGGGGGAAATTAGGGGAGAGTACGAGTGAAACGATGATTTTAACGCCTACTTTAATTCTCCAGACTACGCCACCGCGCCATTGCTGGTCTCGGTTGTCGTGGAAGATTAACGAACGCTATAGCGAGAGATTCCGAGGTAGGAAAATTGCCTGGGCCGGTGGTATTGCTATCGAAGAACGGACGACACTCGGGAAAGAAAGGGACGAGAGAAAACAGAATTTCAACCTCCGTCAAAATTTCTCCTATCTCTTGTCGTTGTTAATTTTGAAAAACCAACGGAGTTTTGTAGCGACGGCACAATAGCTCCGACAATGAGAAGAAAGAAAGGGAAAAATCGTATTCGTGGCAAACAGAAGAATTCGTGGATTCACGAAACACTTTTTTATCTACGTTACGTGTCCCCGGTCGAGATATCGGAGTTGCGCGGAGTCAGTGTAGTGCGGATACAGGGGAACGCGAAAAATAGAGAAAACAGGACCGCGACCAATTCTCATTTCTCCCTATTTTTTGTCCCTCGACTCTAAAGAACAACTGCGACCGCGTCTACGGAGCGACAGGGGACGGTTGAAATTCGAAAACGTATCGTATCGACTCTAATTAACGAAAGTGTGTTGAAGAAAAAAGAACGTATCCCGAGTATTTGTCGATCTCTAAACGAGAACGGCGAGCTTTC
Organism: Habropoda laboriosa; assembly: GCF_001263275.1. Classification (NCBI taxonomy): domain Eukaryota; kingdom Metazoa; phylum Arthropoda; class Insecta; order Hymenoptera; family Apidae; genus Habropoda; species Habropoda laboriosa. The sequence goes on along the minus strand of NW_017100319.1, from coordinate 3,763 downwards.
ACGAGTCGTATCTTTTGAAGAGCTTATGAAACGGACGCTGCATTTCCGTCTTTTCGTATAGGCCATAGGCTGTTCAACTCGCGTCAAAGGTACTTACGCACCGGTGAACTTGGCCACTCCTTTTAACGCTTCCCCTTCCATGATCACCGGATCGCTCGACCCTTTCATATTGACCGCGTAAAGGGCGACGGTCGTTGGCTTGTGAAGCTCCAGCTCCCAGTAAGGATTCTCCGATTCCAGCCGTTGTTTATCCACGATAGCGACGAATTTCTGCGGCAGACCGCCGTCGTATCCTTCCACGCACGATATCCTGATCAACGAGCCGGTCTGATTGTACGCCGTGCAGTTTTGCAACGGATACGGTCTACCTGCGTGGGAGAGACAACTTTCCGTTAGACTAAACGTTCGTCGTTCCTTGTTTTCGTGCAGCGGAAAAAGCAGCGTAGTCGCGCCGCGGTTCGCATACATAACTTGGTTTCATCGCGCAACGCGATGCTGCATCGTTTCGTGGCCAATGAAATTATGTTCCACGGCCGTCATTATTGGCGATGGTGTTGCATTAACGAGATCACTTGTATGCAAATAGGGCAAGTTTGAAAAAGCACGCGCAAACGGTGCACGATGTGGTCGGTCAGCGGTGCTGTTTGCAACGAGAATAATCCTTCGCAGTGGCGTAGATTGGTGGGAGCCGCGATAAAACAGATTTCCCTTCGTTTTCAGTCGTTTCTCATTGAAATTGTGTCTTTTTATTCGAGCCCCGCGGTGGCCCGCGAATTATTAAGCGCGTTTTATCGCGAAAACGCGCGAGGGAGATCTAAGTTGGACGGGACTGTATCGGCGTTTCCACTTACGGCCTCGCATCGTCGTTTCAATTAGCGATTTAATTACTCGCGACTGGGGGCGAGCCAGCGGGGCAGCGTGGGGTTCCGCGTTGCCTCTACTTGCGCCAACCACAGGTTGTCGGGTGGCAAAAAACTGCTGTCCGGTAATTACACAAGAAATACGTTGCTTCTCCACCGAAAATAAATTACGCGTCCAATTACTGCAAGCAGTGCACGCGGGGGAGTTGAAATCGAACCGCGGAGAAACTATTGACCGAGCGTAGTATATGGCGGCGGTAACGCGACACGGACCAAATTAATTCGCCCGATTCGTCCCGGTCCAGAAGTAGTTTTGCCCGATCGACGTTTCTACCGTTCAACCTGACTCCCGGTCAGTACATTTCCCGTGAGCCCCAAGTCAAGTAGGTACTATGTACCGGCGCATCGTGCATGTACACCGTAATGAACATATTCAATTATGGTTTTCGTGAAATTTTCCGCGTGCGACACAACTGGCGCGAACTCTCGTAGACACTCGGCGACGAGCAGCTGGAGACAACGGGCTTTCTTCATTCCGTGATTATCCCCGCAGGAATTCACCGACGGTTCTTTTTCCTACGCTGCTCGCAATTTGCAAAATAGAACACCCGACTTTTCTCCGCCCTGAGGAATAACGATAGAATATCGGGACGGACCTGCCGCGATTACTTGATAGAGGCACGGCTGTTTCGAAGGGCCCACGATGTTGCTGGCCCAACAGCCTAACGTCCCGTAATCCATGTCGGACGATGGGGTGTAATTCAGTCTACTGGAAGTGCCTTCGTTGGTGTATTTTGGGGACGGAATGTCGCTGAGATCACCGCCGCTGCTGTTGAAGGTCCAATAGAAGGTGACGGAGGTTGGGCTGGCCTCGACTTCGCAAACAAAGCTGATGGTCTCGTGCTTCAGGGCTCCGTGAACCTCTTCGGGTACGTTCAAAGGTGGCGGCGTCGCGTTCTGATACCTCCAGCCGGCAGAGTACAAGACGTGCTTACAAATAGGGGCGACTGCAACACAAACGTGATACATAATGCACGCTCACGCCGGAAAACGTAACGTGTCCAGGGAACTGGGACGTCTACATTCCTTACTTGTTTTACATTTTTCATTTACGACGTCGCACTACCCGCTAATAAAAACGAGAAACTGCAGCGTAAAACATTTCGCGGGGCGCGTTTATCATGGAAAGGAGTGGGAATATGTTACGAATGATTACCCTGGTGAACTCGAGGCAGAAAAACGCGGGCTGGTCAACATTTACGACCAAATTTTGTCCGGTTAAATATTCTCTTTTTTTTTTTCTTTCTTACGACGTAAGAGGAGGAAAATATACTTACACATAACCTCGAGGTCCACTACGTTAGAACCAGCGCGACCCTCGACATTGACGGCCATGCAGGTGTACCTTCCAGCGGATTCTCGAGTTATACTCTGAAGCACCAGAGAGTGGTCCGAGAGCACTATGCCGGCGGTGACGTTGTAATGGAGCTCTTCTTCCTGAATAAACAAATGGCGAGAGAGGTCCTGCCCGTCAAACAATTCCTCGTTCAGTTCTTCAGTTCGTAGGACGAAGGGTGTAATATTCGGTTCACGGTTCGTTGCGTGTGCCATACATAGTTAAGCCTTCTCCGGTTAGGTTACTGGGAAAAGTTAGGTGGGTGGTGGTGGGCAAAGCTTCGAAAAGTTAGTACATGTTTGGTGCATTCTCCGGTTCCTATCCCGGCCATAAAGCCTGTCATACGCGCGAAAGATTCAAAATTTACCTCGTGAGCAAAAACACCGTCTAAACTCGCGCGAACTTTAGTTCTCGTCGGTGCAGTTTCACAGCCGTGAAAGTTTTTCGAACGACAGCGCGGGGGCGAAATCTCCGTTTCGACCGTTTTCGAGCCTAACGGTGCAAATTCTACGATCGGGGTGTGACCGAAGACGAAGCAACGTTTGCAACGGGGAAAACGTGACCCTAGACACGCTTGCAAATTGTTGTTCGCTCCGTGGGGCTGGACAAAGGGAATTTACGATGCATACTACTTGAGTCTCTGCCCTCCCTTCGTTCCTCTCTCTCTCTCTCTCTCTCTCGTAGGCTCGTTATTTTACGTATACTCAAACACGTGCGCGTGTCCGTACACCTCTTACCGTTATACTCATCTCTAGCCACTGGTTTACAAATATATACACTCTTGTACACGTCTGCGAATCATACACACCCTGTCTGTGAATTTTCGCGCCCCTTCATCCTTCAACACCGGTTCTTCGAATCTCCGTTTCTCCACATACACGTATACGTACACACGCGACGGCCACGATATTATAATTTTCCCTTAACTTTCCGGCAAAGGCTTTGCACGCAGATTGCGCGGCCCAAGGCGTGTCACGCGAAATGGAGGCCGTGGTAGATGGATGGAAATTTCAGAAACTCGATTATTTCCGTTGCCTCGAGAGCCTTGTGTGCACATGTATGTATTTCCGCTGATGTCTTGCAGCAAGTAGATTACTTTGATATTTCGACCAAGTTCCACTTCTCTCTCTCTCTCTCTCTCTCTCTGTTATCCAGAGGAGAATGGGAAACGCAGGAATTTCGCCTTCTGGATTCGAACAATCGTATTTTTCATCCTTCGGATCGGAATTCCTTCGAGAGGAGGCAGCAATACGCGGTGAAAAGCGCGTAGCAACGTACGAATTAAAACGTATGTACGGTAAATTCTCTACAAGAGTCAGTAAGTTCGGATTCTACAAGTGACAGTATAGACATGTTATCTCGCTCGCAGTCAGTCAAGCGTGTAACGCCAGTCGGTTTCCTTTACGAGATTTCACGGCTCGACAAATCGTAATAGAAAAATATCATTTCTTTAACTTTACTTTTTTTCATCTGCAATTTTTTTTAACATGTTGCTGAGATTTTTCTG
>NW_017100318.1:8461-16604 GCF_001263275.1 Habropoda laboriosa | reverse complement strand
CTCCATTTAGAGTCCGAGAAATGCCGACGTATGTTACGTGAAAGTCGCGAAGAGCTACTATCGCCTTGTCGACGTTATTGGTGTAATTCCCTTCGTTTAACAGTAACACAGCAACCGTGTGATATATTGATAAACGAAGCACACCTTTGTATTCGGTATCAAAAAGAGGTAAGATTTCGTTGGGAACATTTATTTGTAGCGATTATTTTTAAAGTCGAAATATTTAGTTATCTGTATTTGCCCCCACCAACGTAGTTCGAAAATTGGATGCCGGAGTCAGAATGCATAGCAGAATCGTACTCCATTTCGAGTACGAGTATCGTACCGTTACGTTACGTGCAAATCGCAAAGATATACCATCTTCAAGCGCGATGAAATAGGTATACATTCGCTTCGTTTAACATTAACACCGGAACCGTTTGAGCTATTGAAACAACAAATCACAACTTTGTATTCGGTACCAAAAAAAGGTAAGGTTTCGTTGGTCACATTTAGCTGAAGGAATTATATTTAACGACGTAAAATTTAATTACCTGTATTTGCCCCCACATCGTAGTTCGCAAACTGGACGCCGGAGTCCAGAATGCAGAGCAGAAATGTACTCCATTAGGAGTACGATTATCGTCCCGGTACGTTACGTGAAAATCTACAAGAAATACTATCTCCATGCGCGACGTAAAATATGTATATTTGCTTCGTATAATGGTAACACGGGAACCGTATGAGCTTTTGAGAATTCAAACCACAACCTTGTAATCGGTACCAAAAAAAAGGTAAGATTTTGTTGGTCGCATTTAGTTTTAGGAATTATTATTTACGTCTAAATAATTAATTATCTGTATTTTCCCCCACATCGTAGTTCGAAAATTCGACGCCGACGTCCAGAATGCATAGCATAACCGTACGCCATTTGGAGGACGAGAATCGTCCCAGTATAATATGGGAAGGTCGCGAAGAACTACTTTAATCTTGTGCGGCGTTGTATGTGTATATTCGCTTCGTTTAACAGTAACACGGGAACCGTTTGAGCTATTGAAAAACCAAACTAGAAATTTGTATTCGGTACCAAAAAAAGGTAAGATTTCGTTGGTCACATTTAGTTTTAGGATTTATTCTTAACGTCGAAATATTTAATTATCTGTATTTTCCCCAACATCGTCGTTCGAAAATTCGACGCCACGTCCAGAATGCATAGTAGAATCAAACACCATTAGAGTACGAATATCGCAGCAGTATGTTATGTGAAAGTCGCGAAGAACGACAATCGCCTAGGCGACGTTATAGGTGTATATTCGCTTCGTTTAATAGTAACACGGCAAACGTGTGAGATATTGAAAGAACAATCAACACCTTTGTATTCGGTATCAAAAAAAGGTAAGCTTTCGTTGAGAACATTTATTTGTTGGAATTATTTCTAACGACGAAATATTGTTTAACAGTAACACCGGAAATGTTTGAGCTATTAAAAAAACAAACCGCACCTTTGAATTCGGTACCAAAAAAGGTAAGATTTCGTTGGTCACATTTAGTTTTAGAAATTATTTTTAAGGTCGAAATATTTAATTATCTGTATTTTCCCCCACATCGTAGTTCGAAAATTCGACGGCGGATTCCAGAATGCATAGCAGAATCGTACGCCATTTAGAGCACTAAATTGCCGGAGTATGTTATGTGAAAGTCGCGAAGAACTACTATTGCGGAGCCATCGTTATAGGTGTTTATTCGCTTCGTTTAACAGTAACACGGCTACCGTGTGAGCTATTGATGTACCAAACCCAAACTTTGTATTCGGTACCAAAAAAAGGTAAGATTTCTTTGGTCACATTGAGTTTTAGCAATTATTTTTACGTCGAAATATTTAATTAGCTGAATTTTCTCTCACATCGTAGTTCGAAAATTCGACGGCGGATTCCAGAATGCATAGCAGAATCATACTACATTTCGAGAGCCCAAATCGTACCATTACGTTACGTGAAAATCGCGAAGGAATACTATCTCCAAGCGCGACGTTGTCTGTGTATAGTCGCTTCCTTTATCACTAACCCGGGGACCATTTGAGCTATTGAACATACACACCACACCTTTGTATTCGGTACCAGAAAATGGAAAGAGTTCGCTGGGAACATTTAATTGTTGGTATTATTACTAATGACATAATATTTAATTATCTGTATTTTCCCCCACATCGTATTTCGAAAATTGGACCCCGGCGACCAGAATGCAAATCGGAACCGTACGCCATTTAGAGGACACGATTCGTTCCAGTATGATATGGGAGGTTCGCGAAGAACTACTATATCCATGTGCGACGTTATATGTGTATATTCGCTTCGTTTCACAGTATCACCGGAACCGTTTGAGCTTTGAATAACCAAGCACACCTTTATATTTGGGGTCGAAAAATTGTATGATTTATTGCACACATTTAGCCGAAGGTATTATTATTAATGTCGAAATATTTACATATCTGTATTTGCCCCCACCAAAGTAGATCGAAAATTCGACGCCGATGTCCAGAATGTATAGCCGAATCATACTCTATTTTGAGTACGAGTATCGTACCGGTACGTTACGTGAAAATCGCGAATATTTACTATCACCTACCCGACGTTATATTTGTATATCCGCTTCGTTTAACAGTAACACGGGAATCGTTTGAGCTATTGAAAACAAAAACTACACCTTTGTATTCGATAGCAAAAAAAGGTAAGAGTTCGTTGGGAATATTTATTAATAGGGAATATTTTTTATGTCGAAATATTTAGTTATCTGTATTTGCCCCCTCCATCGTAGTTCGAGAAATCGGCGCCAATGTCTAGAATGCATAGCAGAATCGTACGCCATTTAGAGTACGAGTATCGCCCCAGTATGTTATATGAAAGTCCCGGAGAACGACTATCACCTAGCCGACGTTATATTTTTATATTCGATTCATTTAACAGTAACAGGGGAACCGTTTGAGCTATTAAAAAAAGAAACCACACCTTTGTAGTCGGTACCAAAAAGGGCAAGGTTTCGTTGGGAACATTCAGTTGTAGGAATTATTTTTAAAGTCGATGCATTTAATTTGTTGTATTTTCCCCCACACTGCAGTGCGAAAATTCGACGCCGATGTCCAGAATGCATAGCAGAAATGTACTCCATTGAGAGTACTAGTATCGTACCGGTACGGGACGTGAAAGTCGCCTAGAAACACTTTCTCCAAGCGCGTCATTATAGGTATATTTTCGCTTCGTTTAACAGTAAGGCCGGAACCGTTGAGCTTTGAATAACAAAGCACACCTTTGTATTCGGTATCCAAAAATGGTAAGATTTCGTTGGTCACATTTAGTTTTAGGAATTATTATTAACGTCGAAATGTTTAATGACCTGTATTTTCCCCCACCATCGTAGTATGAAATTTCGACGCCGATGTCCAGAATGCATTGCAGGATCGTACTACATTTAGTGTACGAGTATCGTCCCGGTACGTTACGTGAAAGTCGCGAAGTAATACTATCACAAAGCGAGACGTGTTATGTGTATATTCGCTTCGTTTAACAGTAACACAGGAATCGTTTGACCTATTGAAAAAACACACCACACCTTGTATTCGATACCTCAAGAAGGTAAGGTTTCGTTGGGAACATTTATTTGTAGGAAATATCTTTAAAGTCGAAATATTTTGTTATCTGTATTTGCCCCCAAAATCGTTGTTTGTAAATTCGACGCCGGCGTCCAGAAAGCATAGCAGAATCGTACGCCATTTAGAGTACGAGTATCGCCGCAGTATGTTATGTGAAAGTCGCGAAGAACTACTATCCCCATGCCGACGTTATATGTGTTTATTCGCTTCGTTTAACAGTAACACGGCAACCGTATGAGATATTGAAGAACCATTCACACCTTTATATTCGGGATCAAAAAATTGAAAGATTACGCTGCATACATTAAGCTGATGGAATTATATTTAAATTCGAAATATTTAATTATCTGTATTTTCCACCACCACCGTAGTTCGAAAATGCGACGCCACGTCCAGAATGCAGAGCGGAATCAAACACCATTAGAGTACGAATATCGCCGCATTATGTGATGTTAATGTCGCGAAAAACTATAATCGCCTAGCCGACGTTATAGGTGTATATTCGGTTCGTTTAACATCAACACGGCAGCCGTGTGAGATAATGAAGAACCGCGGACACCTTAATATTCAGGTTCAAAGAAATGTAAGATTTCGTTGGATACAATTAGCTGAAGGAATTATATTTAAAGTCGAAATATTTAATTATCTGTATTTGCGCACACCATCGTATTTCGAAAATTCGTGGCCGATGTCCGGAATGCATAGTAGAAATGTACTCCATTTAGAGTACGAGTATCGTACCAGTACGGTACATGAAAATCGCAAAGAAATACTATCTCCAAGTGCGCCGTTATATGTGTATATTCGCTTCGTTTAACTGTAACACGGGAACCGTTTGAGCTATTGATAAAACAAACCACACCTTTTTATTGGGTATCAGAAAAAGGTATGATTTCGTTTGTAACATTCAGTTGTAGGAATCATTTTTAAAGTCGATATATTTAATTATCTGTATTTGCACCCACCATCGTAGTTCTAAAATTCGACGCTGTTGTCCAGAATGCGTAGCAGAATCGTACGCCATTTAGTGTACAAGTATCCCCCCAGTATGTTATGTGAAAGTCGCGAAGGATTACTATTACCGAGCCGCGTTATAATTCTATATTCGCTTCGTTTAACGGTAACATGGCAAACGTGTGAGATATTGAAGAACCAAGCACACATTTATATTCGGTATCAATAAACTGAAAGATTTCGTTGGATATATTTAGCTGAAGGAATTATGTTTAATGTCGAAATATTTAATTATCTGTATTTTCCCCCACATCATAGTTCGAAAATTCGACGCCGGCGTCCAATATGCATAGCAGAACCGTACGCCATTTAGAGGAAGAGAATCGTCCCAGTATGATATGCGAAAGTCGCGAAGAACTTCTATAGGAATGTGCGACGTTATATGTGTAAATTTGCTTGGTTTAACAGTAACAACGGAAACGTTTGAACTTTGAATAACAAAGCATACCTTTGTATTCGGTACCAAAAACAGGTACGATTTCGTTGGGAACATTTATTTGTTGGAATTATTTCTAACGACGAAATATTTAATTATCTGTAATGTCCTGCCACATCGTAGTTCGAAAATTCGACGCCGGCGTTCAGAATGCATAGCAGAACCGTTGGCCTTTTAGAGGACGTGAATCGTACCAGTATGATTAGCGAAGGTCGCAAAGAACTACTATAACCATGTGCGACGTTATATGTTCATATTCGCATCGCTGAACAATAACACCGGATCCGATTTAGCTATTGAAAAAACAAAGCACACCTTTGTATTCGGTACCAAAAAAAGGTATGGTTTCGTTGGTCACATTTAGCTGAAGGAATAATATTTAGAGTCGAAATATTTAATTATCTGTATTTGCCCCCACCAGCGTAGTGCGAACATTCTGCTCCGATGTCCAGAATGTATTGCACAAATGTTCTCCATGTAGAGTAAGAGTACCGTACCTGTACGTTACGTGAAAACCGCGAAGAAATAACATCCTTAAGGGTGACGTTATATGTGTATATTCGATTCGTTTAACAGTAACACGTGTAACGTTTGAGCAATTGAAAAAACAAACCTCACCTTTGTATGAGGTACTAAAAAAAGGTAAGAATTCGTTGGGAACATTTATTTGATGGAATTATTTCTAACGACGACATATTTAATTATCTGTATTTGCCCCCACCATCATTGATCTAAAATTCTACGCCGTCGTCCAGAATGCTAAGGAAAATCGTACGCCATTTAGTGTTCGAGTATCGCCCCAGTATGTTATGTGAATGACGCGAAGAACTACTTTCACCTAGCCGACGTTATAGGTGTATATTCGCTTCGTTTACAGTAAGACCGGAACCATTTGAGCTCTGAATAACAAAGCACACCTTTATATTCGAGGTGGAAAAATTGTAAGATTTATGGTATACATTTAGCTAAAGGAATTATTTTTAAAGGCGAAATATTTTGTTATCTGTATTTGCCCCCACCATCGTACAGAGAGAATTCGACGCCGCAGTTCAGAATGCATAGCAGAAATGTTCTCCATTTAGAGTACGAGTATCGTACCGGTACGATAGGTGAAAATCGCGAAGAAATAATATCTCCATGCGCGAAGTTAAATGTGTATATTCGTTTCGTTAAACAGTAACACGGGATCCGTTTGAGCTATTGAAACAACAAATCACAACTTTGTATTGGGTACCAAAAAAAGGGAAGGTTTCGTTGGTCACATTTAGCTGAAGGAATTATTTTTAACGACGTAAAATTTAATTACCTGTATTTTCCCCCAAATCGTAGTTCGTAAATTCGGCGCCGATGTCCACAATGCATAGCAGCATCGTACTCCATTTAGAGTAAGAGTATCGTACCGGTACGTTACGTGAAAATCGCGAAAAAATACAATCTCCACTCGCGACGATATATGTGTATATTCGCTTCGTTTAACAGTAACACGGGAACCGTCTGTGCTTTTGAAAAAACAAACCACACCATTGTATGCGGTACCAAAAAATGGTAAGATTTATTTGGCCACATTTAGATTTAGGAATTACTTTTATCGTCGAAATATTTAGTTATTTGTATTTTCCCCCACCATCATAGTTCTTATATTCGACGCCGTCGTCCACAATGCATAGCAGAATCGTACGCAATTTAGAGTACGACAATTGCCGCAGTATGTTATGTGATAGTCGCGAAGAACTACTATCGCCTAGCCGACGTTATAGGTGTATATTCGCTTCGTTTAACAGTTACATGGCAAACGAGTGAGCTTTTGAAATATCAAACCCAAACTTTGTATTCGGTACCGAAAAAAGGTAAGATTTCGTTGGTCACATTTAGTTTTATGATTTACTTTTAACGTGGAAGGATTTAATTATCTGTATTTTCCCCCACATCGTAGTTCGAAAATTGGATGCCGGCGTCCAATATGCATTGCAGAACCGTACGCCATTTAGAAGACGGGAATCGACCCAGAATGATAAGCGGTGGTCGCGAAGAACTACTATAACCGTGTGCGACGTTATATGTGTATATTCGCTTCGTTTAACAGTAACACGGGAACTGTTTGAGCTATTGAAAAAACAAACCACAAATTTGTATTCGGTACCAAAAAAAGGTAAGATTTCATTGGTTACATTTAGTTTTAGGAATTATTTTTAACGTCGATATATTTAATTATCTGTATTTTCCCCCACATCGTAGTTCGAAAATATGACGCCGGTGTCCAGAAGGCATAGCAGAACCGTACGCCATTTGGAGGACGAGAATTGTCACAGTATGATATGCGAAGGACGCGCAGAACTACTATAACTGTGTGCGACGTTATATGTGTATATTCGCATCGTTTAACAGTAACATCGGCACCTTTTGAGGTTTGTATAACAAAGCACACCTTTATATTCGGTAACAAAAAAAGGTAAGATTTCGTTGGTCACATTTAGTTTTAGGAATTATTTTTATCGTAAAAATGTGTAATTATCTGTATTTTCCCCCACATCCTAGTTCGAAAATTCGACGCCGGCCTCCAGAATGCATAGCAGAACCGTACGCCATTTAGAGGAAGAGAATCACCGTTTGAGCTTTGAATAACATAGCACACCTTTGTAGTCTGTATCAATAAATGGTAAGATTTCGTTGGTCACATTTAGTTTGAGGAATTATTATTGACGTCGAAATATTTAATTATCTGTATTTTCCCCCACCATCGTAGTTCGAAAATTCGACGCCACGTCCAGAATGCATAGCAGAAGCAAATCACATTTAGAGTACGAATATCGCCGCAGTAGGTTATGTTAATGTTATGAAGGACTACTATCGTCTAGCCGACGTTAAAGGTCTATATTCGTTTCGTTTAACAGTAACACGGCAACCGTGTGTGATACTGAAGAACCAAGCACACCTTTATAATCGGGATCAATAAAATGTCAGATTTCGTTATACATTCAGCTGAAGGAATTATATTTAAATTCGAAATATTTATATTATCTGTATTTTCCCCCACAATCGTAGTTCGAAAATTCGGCGCTAATGTCCAG
>NW_017100318.1:0-8216 GCF_001263275.1 Habropoda laboriosa | reverse complement strand
TGCAGTTCGTATATTCGTCGCCGTGGTCCAGAATGCATAGTAGAATCGTTCGCCATTTAGTGTACGAGTATCGTACAAGTACGTTACGTGAAAATCGCGAAGAAAAACTATTTCCATGAGCGACGTTATATGTGTATATTCGCTTCGTTTGACAGTAGTAACGGATCCGTTTGAACTTTGAATAACAATGCACACCATTGTATTCGGTATCAAAAAATGGTAAGTCTTCGTTGGTCACATTTAGTTTTAGGAATTTTTTTTAATGTCGAAATATATAGTTATCTGTATTTTCCTACAACATCGTGGTTCGAAAATTCGACGCCGCCGTCCAGAATGCATAGCGGAATCAAACACCATTTAGATTACGAATATCGCCGCAGTATGTTAATGGAAAGTCGCGAAGAACTACTATCGCCTTGCCGACGTTATAGGTGTATATTCGTTTCGTTTAACAGTAACACGGCAACCGTGTGAGATATTGAAGAACCAAGCACACCATTATATTCGGGATCAAGAAATTGTAAGATTTCGTTGGTCACATTTATTTTTAGGAATTGTTTTTACGGTCGAAATATTTAATTATATGTATTTTCCTCCCACATCGTAGTTCGAAAATTTGACGCCGGTGTCCAGGATGTATAGCAGAACCGTACTCCATTTAGAGAACGAGTATCGTACCGGTACATTACGTGAAAGTCGCGAAAAAATTCCATCTCCAAGCCCGACGTTGTTAGTGTATATTCGCTACGTTTAACAGTAACACGGGAACTGTTTGAGCTATTGAAAAAACAAATCACAAATTTTTATTCGGTACCAAAAAAAGGTAATGTTTCGTTGATCACATTTAATTTCAGGAATTATTTTTAACGTCGAAATATTTAATTATCTGTATTTTCCTCCCACATCGTAGTTCGAAAATATGACGCCGGAGTCCAGATTGCATAGCAGAACCGTACGCCATTTGGAGGACGAGAATTGTCACAGTATGATATGGGAAGGTCGCGAAGAACTACTATAACCGTGTGCGACGTTATATGTGTATATTCGCTTCGTTTAACAGTAACACGGGAACTGTTTGAGCTATTGAAAAAACAAAGCACAAATTTTTATTCGGTACCAAAAAAAGGTAAGATTTCGTATGTCACATTTAGTTTTAGAAATTATTTTTATCGTCGACACATTTAATTATCTGTATTTTCCCCCACATCGTAGATCGAAAATTGGACGCCGGAGTCCAGAATGCATAACAGAATCGAACTCCAATTCGAGTACGAGTATCGTACCGATACGTTACGTGAAAATCGCGAAGAAATACTATGTCCAAGCCCGACGTTATAGGTGTACATTCGTTTTGTTTAACAGTAACACGGGACCATTTGATCTATTGAAAAAACGGACCACAAATTTGTATTCGGTACCAAAAAAAGGTGAGATTTGGTTGGTCACATTTAATATTATTTGCAATTATTTTTACGTCGAAATATTTAATTATCTGTATTTTCCCCCACATCATAGTTCGAAAATTCGACGCCGGCGTCCACTATGCATAGCAGAACCGTACGCCATTTAGAGGAAGGGAATCGTCACGGTATGATTTGCGAAGGTCGCGCACAACTACTATAACCATGTGCAACATTATATGTGTATATTCGCTTCCATTTACAGTAACACGAGAACCGTTTGAGCTTTGAATAACAAAGCCCACCTATGTATTCGGGATCAAGAAATTGTAAGATTTCGTTGGATACATTTAGCTGATGGAATTATATTTAAAGTCGAAATATTTATATTACCTGTATTTTCCCCCAAATCGTAGTTCAATATTCGACGCCGGCGTCCAATATGCATAACTAGACCGTGCGCCATTTAGGCGACGTGAATCGTCCCAGTATGATATGCGAAGGTCGCGAAGAAATTCTATAACCATGTGCGACATTATATGTGTATATTCGCTTCCATTAACATTAACACGGAAACCGTTTGAGCTATTGAAAAAGCAAGTCACACCTTCGTATTCGGTTCCAAAAAAAGGTAAGATTTCTTTGGTCACATTTAGTTTTAGCAATTATTTTTATGTCGATATATTTCATTATCTGTATTTTCTCCCACATCGTAGTTCGAAAATTCGACGCCGGTGTCCAAAATGCATAGCAGAATCGTACTACATTTCGAGTACGAGTATCGCACCGGTACGTTACGTGAAAATCTATATCCATGTGCGACGTTATATGTGTATACTCGCTTCGTTTAACAGTAACACGGCAACCGTGTGAGATATTGAAGAACCAAGCACACATTTGTATTCGGTATCAAAAAGAGGTAAGATTTCGTTGGGAATATTCATTTGTAGCGATTATTTTAAAGTCGAAGTATTTAGTTATCTGTATTTGCCCCCACCATCGTAGTTCGAAATTTCGATGCCGATTTCCCGAATGCATAACTGAAGTGGACTCCATTTAGAGTACGAGTATCGTACCTGTACGTTACGTGAAAATCGCGGAGAAATACTGTCACGAAGCGCGACGTTATAGGCGTATATTCGCTTTGTTTAACAGTAACACGGCAACCGTGTGAGATATTGAATAACCAAGAACACCTTTATATTCGGGATCAAGAAATTGTAAGATTTCCGTGGTTACATTTAGTTTTAGCAATTATTTTTACGTCGAAATATTTAATTATCTGTTGTTTCTCCCTCATCGTAGTTCGAAAATTCGACGCCGGAGTCCAGATTGCATAGCAGAATCGTGAGAGCCGATCTCTCGGTATTGTAAATCGAGAGTTTGTTTAAGCGTTGAGTGCGATACGGGACTGCGTGAAGGCACTTGGGACATAGACCAGACGGCGGGTCATAAAAATGGGAAAATACCCATCGCCGGCGAAAACTGTGCCTGCAGTCAGTCACAGCCGAAACATAGTACGATACACACCCTCTTCTTTAACCGTAGTTTTATATATCCTCGACCGCTCCGCCTTTTTGCTAAGCTTAAGATTCCTACAGGTTATGGGCCCAGGAAATCGCGAATCGCGGAAATTATAAAACTCGGAAGCTCACGATAATAACAGGACACAAGCGTGCCGGTGCATAGTGCATAATTTTTTGTTTTGTGATCAGTGCAAGTGCTTTGAATATTATGGCGAGTCTTGTGAAAATTGAAGGTCTCGACAAAGACAGTTATGACACGTGGAAAATTCAAATGCGCGCGTTATTAGTGAAGTCAGATGCGTGGTGTTACGTCAGCGGTGAAAAGAAAGCACCTACAGTGACGGCCAGCGATCCAGCATCGGAAGGAGTGTACCGTTTATGGGCTGCAAACGACGAAAAGGCAAAATCCGACATAATACTGTCGATCAATCCGTCGGAATTAAAACAAATAAAGGAATGTAAAACGTCGAGCGAGGTATGGCGGAAACTCGAGCAAATATACCAGTCACGGGGGCCTGCGCGTAAAGCTACGCTACTGAAGAAATTGACTCTACAGCGGATGAACGAGGGCGAAGACGTTCGCGAACACCTCAGGAAATTCTTTGATGCTGTCGACAAACTGAACGAAATGGACGTGGACATCAATGCAGATCTGCTGGCAATCTTGTTACTGTACAGTTTGCCACAGAGTTTTGAAAATTTCCGCTGCGCAATTGAGTCCCGTGACGAGTTGCCACCTCCTGATACTCTTCGAATTAAAATCATCGAAGAAAGCGACGCGCGCAAAAATGAAATGCGCGACACAGTGCCAAATGCCATGATTGCCGGAAGATATATAAAAACAAACCATGGAAGAAATAACTACAACAAAACTGCGGAAAACAGTGATGACGATCGCTCGAAAACAAAATGCTTTCGATGCCGGAAATTCGGTCATATAGCATCCGAGTGCCGCAAGGGTAGAAACACGAGACACTCGGCTAAAGGTGCTAGCAGAGATATATCTTTTTATACAACGTCGGAATTCGGGCAAAATTGCGCAATAACGCGAGTGAATAATGGGGTGAGAGACGGACGGTGGTGCCTAGACAGTGGCAGCACGTCTCACTTGTGCAAAGATCTAAATAGTTTTACAACGATCAACAAACAGTTGCACGGAAAATTAAATCTCGCAAACAACACGTCGACAAAAATTAACGCGAGTGGAACTTTGCGCGTGGTCATCGATGAAAACGATTCTGAAAAGAATCTGAAAATAGAAGACGCTCTACACGTACCGGACCTAAGAACAAATCTCTTATCGGTCGGAAGTATAACGGATCGTGGGTATAGAGTGCTTTTTACAAGAGATGAAGCCAAAATCATCGATGAGAAGGGCAATAACAAATTGACTGCCATTCGTAAAAATGGCCTATATTACGTAACGGAAAAGGGATCCACACACGGGGCCATGGCAGCAGACGAAGACGCAGGAAAACCGCAACGCTACAACAAACTCGAGATATGGCATCGGCGGCTTGGACATCTTAATCAGCAAGATCTTCTGGAAGCGAAGCGGAAATGCATCATACCGAGCGGCAATATTGAAGATTTTAAACGGACATTGCGGTGCGAAATCTGTATCGAAAATAAGATGACGCGAACACCGTTTCCGGAACAATCGAAGCGTGCGACGGAACCCTTAGAGATTATTCACAGCGATGTCTGCGGCCCCATGCGAACGCACTCACACGCAGGTAATAAATATTTCGTCACGTTCATCGACGACCATTCTCGATGGTGCGAAATACGATTTATAAGGTCAAAGGACCAAGTATTTGACGCATTTCGTGAATTTAAAAATTATATAGAAAATCAGACCGGTCGCAAAATCAAATTCCTACAATCGGATAATGGGAAAGAGTACGTAAATTCGCGTTTTGACAAATTTTTAGGCGATAACGGGATTAAACGTAGATTATCGGTCGCGTACAATCCGCAACAGAATGGAGTAGCCGAGCGGAAAAACCGGACGATAACAGAGACAGCAAGATGTCTAATTGCACAAACCGGTCTACCGCGATCTTTTTGGGCAGAAGCCGTATCGACGGCGAGTTATATTCGGAATCGTTGCCCGTCAAGAGCTTTAGCTGGAAAATCTCCATATGAGAAACTTTACGGGAGACTACCAGTTGTAAAGTATTTTCGTGATTTTGGTTTCGACATATATATTTTAAACAACGATCCAAATAAGGGGAAGTTCGAACCTCGTTCGCGAAAGGGGATTTTTGTGGGTTATTCCGAATGTTCGAAGGGGTATCGAATATGGAATAAGGAAGGAAAACGGGTAGAAATCGCGCGCGATGTAAGATTTCTTGAAAATTTTAGCGCGAAGGGAAGCCAGAATTCTGCCGCAGAAAATGTTTCTGAAAATATCCCGCGGAATGATTTAGATTGCGACGAATATAATAGCGAACCATTAACTTTCGATGTCGATCTGTCTTCTCAAAACTATCAAGATGATAATATTGAGAACGGGGGCGATACAGACGAATCGAGCGATAGCGCAAACGAATTAAACGCGGATAACGGCAATCGCGAAGACGAACAGTCTCGGAGAGGTAGAGGGAGACCGAGAAAAATACGTACGGGTATGAGGGGGAGACCCCGAAAAGAGTACAGTACCGTGCAGGTAGCAAGTACCGCGGTCGAGCAGACATTTATGGCCGAGGTCCCTCTAGAACGCGCCATCGCGAGTCCAGACGCGGATGAATGGCACCAGGCCATTGCCATCGAATTAGGGTCAATATTAAAAAATGACACATGGGAAGTTGTCGAGCGTCCAAAGAACGCAAAGGTAATAGGAAGTCGCGTCGTCCTATGTAATAAATACAAGCCTAACGGTGAAATTGACCGTCGGAAGGCCAGAATAGTAGCGCGTGGATTTTCGCAACGTTACGGGGTTGACTTCGGTGAAACTTTCGCTCCGGTTGCGCGTTTACAATCAATTAGGATTGTGGCTGCTCTTGCGGCCGAACACAATATGAAAATCCATCAAATAGATGTAACGTCAGCCTACCTGAACGGAAAACTAGAAGAGGAAATTTTCATAGAAGTTCCCCGTTGCGTCGATAAGGCCCTAGATATATTAGCCACAACCGAAAGTGGCGATTATAATATAAAAACAAAAGCTATAGAAATGAAGAGCAATGTAAGGAACGGAGATAAAGTTTGCTTATTGCGAAAAGCTTTGTACGGTTTAAAACAAGCTGGTCGTAGTTGGCATGGCCGACTAGATAAAGAATTAAAAACCTTTGGATTAATTCCGAGTAGGGCTGATCCGTGTCTATATTATCAGGGGCGAGGGGAAGACATATTAATAGTCCTCGTGTATGTGGACGATATATTAATAGCCTCGCGTAACGTCAACAACATAAATCGTTTTAAGCGGTACATCGGAAACATTTTTCAAATCCGAGATCTGAACGACGTGAAATGCTGCTTAGGGATAGAATTTAAACGTACTAAGCAAGCAATAGAGATTAGCCAGCAAGGTTATATAAAAGATCTGCTAGAACGGTTCGGGATGAAAGATTGTAAACCGGCGTCGACTCCGTTAGATCTAAGTCGAAAATTGCAAAAGGAACCTGAGGATCCAGGTAAAGACGATAAAAATTTACCATTTCGGGAGCTCATAGGTTCCCTTATGTATTTAGCGGTAGCTACGAGGCCGGACATAGCTCACGCGGTCAGTGCACTGAGCCAGTATAATAATTGTTTTGGAAGGTCTCATTGGGTAGAAGCGAAACGCGTTCTACGGTATTTAAAGGGGACTTCAAAAGTAGGTCTGATTTACAGAGCCAACGGCGCGTCGATAGAGGGGTACGCGGATTCCGATTGGGGAAACTCTACGGAAGACCGAAAATCCATTACGGGATACTGCTATAATCTCGCAGGGGCCGCGGTTTCTTGGGCGTCCAAGAAACAAAAGACAGTCGCTCTCTCTTCCGTTGAGGCGGAGTACATGAGCATGAGCGAGGCTACAAAGGAAGCCGTATACCTGCGACGTTTTCTGTCGGAATTGGGGTTTGAATCTCAATCAAATGTAAAATTGTACTGCGATAACCAGGGTGCAATTAAACTAGCGGAAAACGCTGTATTTCATAGTCGCACTAAGCACATAGACATAAGGCATCATTTTGTTCGTGACGTATTGAGAGATGAGAATATAAAGTTAAATTATGTCCCAACTGGCGAGATGGTGGCCGATGTACTTACAAAAGGCCTGCCAGGTCCGAAGCATAAACAGACGTCGAAAATGTTAGGATTAAACCTTGAGATGTAAAGGTAGGATTGTAAATCGTCCCGTCTCGAGGGGAAGTGTCGTACTGAGAGCCGATCTCTCGGTATTGTAAATCGAGAGTTTGTTTAAGCGTTGAGTGCGATACGGGACTGCGTGAATGCACTTGGGACATAGACCAGACGGCGGGTCATAAAAATGAGAAAATACCCATCGCCGGCGAAAACTATGCCTGCAGTCAGTCACAGCCGAAACATAGTACGATACACACCCTCTTCTTTAACCGTAGTTTTATATATCCTCGACCGCTCCGCCTTTTTGCTAAGCTTAAGATTCCTACAAATATGAAGCAATAAATAAAGTAACTGTCCTATAAGCCGCGGTTCACATTGCAGTGGTTAATAACTATTCATTAGTTGATGGCGTATATTTTAATCGATGGTATGCATGTCTAACTGAACAAATTAGCAGTGGTTGTTATCAAACGCGTGCCCTTTATTATAAAAAAAAATTAACCTACTGCCGGACTCGGGAGAAACAAACAGTAGTTGGCATGGGTTATTAGAGTGTAATCAGGGATAATTTAATTTTTTGTTGATAAAGAGGTAGCAATAAATAAAGTAACTGTCCTATAAGCCGGGGTTGACATTGCAGTGGTTAATAACAATTAATTAGTTGATGGCGTATATTTTAATCGATGGAATGCATGTCTAACTGAACAAATTAACAGTGGTTGTTATGAAACTCAAGCGCGCTGTTATAAAAAACACATACCAACCTGATGCAGGTCACTGGAGCAAGAAACAGTGGTTGATATATGATAATCGAGTGCAATAACGGTTAATTTAATGTTTTGTTGATAACGGGGAAGCAATAATTGAAGAATCAATCGTAAAAGCAGTGGTGGACATTGCAGTGTTTAATAACAATGAATTAGTTGATGGCGTGTATTTTAATAGATGGTATGCATGTCTAACTGAACAAATTGACAGTGGTGGTTATTAAACACGT
>NW_017100317.1:0-1941 GCF_001263275.1 Habropoda laboriosa | reverse complement strand
TTTAGAGTACGAGTATCGTACCTGTACGTTACATGAACATCGCGAAGAAATACTATCTCCATGAGCGACGTAATAGGTGTATATTCGCTTCTTTTAACATTAACACGGCAGCCGGTGAGATATTGAAGAACAAAGCACACCTTTGTATTCGGTACCAAAAAAAGGTAAGATTTCGTTGGGAACATTTATTTGTAGGGAATATTTTTTATGACGAAATATTTTGTTGTCTAATTTGCCCCCACCTCCGTAGTTCAAAAATTCGACACCGATGTCCAGAACGTATAGCAGAAATGTACTCCATTTAGAATACGAGTATAGTATAGGTTCGTTACGAGAAAGTCGCGAAGAATTACTCTATCCAAGCGTGACGTTATATGTGTATATTCGCATCGTTTAATAGAAACACGGAAATCGTTTGAGCTATTGAAAAAACAAACCACACTTTTGTATTCGGCACCAAAAAAAGGCAAGGTTTCATTGGGAAATTTCATTTAGCGGAATCATTTCTAATGACGAAATATTTATTTATTTGTATGGTCCCCCACATCGTATTTCGAAAATTCCACGCCGGCGTCCAATATGCATAGCAGAAGCGTACGCCATTTAGAGGACGAGAATCGTCCCAGTATAATTTGCGAAGGTCGCGAAGAAATAATATCTCCATGAGCGACGTTATATGTGTATATTCGATTCATTTAACAGTAACACGGGAACCGTTTGCGCTATTGAAAAAATAAACCACTCTTTTGTATTCGGTACCAAACATGGTAAGATTTCGTTGGTCACATTTAGCATTAGAAAATATTTTTAACGTCGAAATATATAATTATCTGTATTTGCCCCCACCATCGTAGTTCAAAATTCGACGCCGATGTCCAGAATGCATAGCAGAAATGTACTCCATTTAGAGTACGAGTATCGTACCTGTACGTTACATGAACATCGCGAAGAAATACTATCTCCATGAGCGACGTAATAGGTGTATATTCGCTTCTTTTAACATTAACACGGCAGCCGGTGAGATATTGAAGAACAAAGCACACCTTTGTATTCGGTACCAAAAAAAGGTAAGAGTTCGTTGGGAACATTTATTTGTAGGGAATATTTTTTATGACGAAATATTTTGTTGTCTAATTTGCCCCCACCTCCGTAGTTCAAAAATTCGACACCGATGTCCAGAACGTATAGCAGAAATGTACTCCATTTAGAATACGAGTATAGTATAGGTTCGTTACGAGAAAGTCGCGAAGAATTACTCTATCCAAGCGTGACGTTATATGTGTATATTCGCATCGTTTAATAGAAACACGGAAATCGTTTGAGCTATTGAAAAAACAAACCACACTTTTGTATTCGGCACCAAAAAAAGGCAAGGTTTCATTGGGAAATTTCATTTAGCGGAATCATTTCTAATGACGAAATATTTATTTATTTGTATGGTCCCCCACATCGTATTTCGAAAATTCCACGCCGGCGTCCAATATGCATAGCAGAAGCGTACGCCATTTAGAGGACGAGAATCGTCCCAGTATAATTTGCGAAGGTCGCGAAGAAATAATATCTCCATGAGCGACGTTATATGTGTATATTCGATTCATTTAACAGTAACACGGGAACCGTTTGCGCTATTGAAAAAATAAACCACTCTTTTGTATTCGGTACCAAACATGGTAAGATTTCGTTGGTCACATTTAGCATTAGAAAATATTTTTAACGTCGAAATATATAATTATCTGTATTTGCCCCCACCATCGTAGTTCAAAATTCGACGCCGATGTCCAGAATGCATAGCAGAAATGTACTCCATTTAGAGTACGAGTATCGTACCTGTACGTTACATGAACATCGCGAAGAAATACTATCTCCATGAGCGACGTAATAGGTGTATATTCGCTTCTTTTAACATTAACACGGCAGCCGGTGAGATATTGAAGAACAAAG
>NW_017100316.1:63237-66465 GCF_001263275.1 Habropoda laboriosa | reverse complement strand
CTCATGCCCAGCTTAGGGGGGCTAGACGAGTGGGTTCGCCGCCTGAATGAGAAAGTCGTGCGGTCTATGGCCCTTTACGAGACCCCTATATGGGCTGACGCCCTGATAGCTAGCAGGCGCAACCGCGAAGCTTTGCGTCGCATGCAGCGTCGGTTGGCTATCAGGGTGATCAGGGGATACCGCACGGTCTCCCACGAGGCGGCAGCCGCCCTGGCAACGCATGGGGTCTTCGTTGACCGGGTTTATGGCACGCTCGCACAAGAAGGTTATTTTTGAGAACAAAGACGCTTCGTAGCTCCGCGAAAAAATCAGTAATTTCTTACAGAACAGTGCCTTTAGAATTTCGACTTTTCCGCGTCCTCGATAACCGAAGACGTGTCATAAACCAGGTATTCCTGAAGGGTCAATCCACACGTGCGTATAACGGCACTCTCAATTGACCTGGCGGGAATTTCCGACGCGTCACCGAAGGACAGCGAAGATTCCACGCACCCGCAGGTAGGGCCCCACTCCTTCCAAGGAAAAGCGCGTTAAGGGCGCAATGGAAGGGTGAGTGCCACTCAAGGGGGACGTTGATTGGTAATTTGTGCGTACGTGAAAAACCAATCAGCGTGCCTTCTTGTACTTGGCGGGGGAGTCACGGCGGACTCCAGAAAAATTCGGCAATCGAGAGACAATCGCAAGGAGTCTCTCGTGTGAACAACACAGACACACAGTTTCCAACCGTACGAGGAGATACCATAGTTTTCGAGTCGCGAACGATCATTCGAGTCTAAAACAAAGTCGTCAATCGCATCGTGACGCAGGTTTGCTAATGTTTGAGCAAAGTAAACTTTTGAACTAGTTACCCAATATTAATTTGGCGGGTAATAGTCGTGAGCGCGAGCACTTTTGAAAAATCAAAGGAGAACGCGACACGACAGCGGGCATTCCATCTTTCAGTCCCCTGGCGGAGGCGGAGTCCTATGTTTATAGGTAACTCCAGGACCTCCGCCGGGAGAATCCGATCCCGTCAGGGTTACCGGTGAAGAGGGCCTTGGGGCTCCAGGCCCGGTGGGACGTGATGTGCACCTCGTCGGGACGATTCTGCCCACCGGCGTGGCCCCGGCGGCGCCTTGGAGAGGTGGAGGGGGTCCGTTAGATCCCCTACACAGGGAAGGCACCCCCCATACCATCTAGGGGGGCCGGGCGTGGAGAAGCTGTGGATAGCGGTCGCTAGCGAAAACCCGTGACCTCCCCCACACGCCGAGGAAGGCTACCTTTGAGGTTTTAGCCGATTAGAGTCCGGCCTTCCCCAGCGGAGCGGGATGTCCATGAGGATATTCTCCACGTAAAAAAAAAAAAAAAAAAAGGACAGAAGCGTACGCTGTAACTACATCATATTGTAACTGCATTGCTATCTGAGAATTACTTAAATTAATCTGAATTACGTTCATTTTTATTATTTTTTTTTTTCAATTACAGCGTGGTCCTATGAGACAGACCAACAATCAAATCAGGTCAAATAAGTAAAAATAAATTTGTACAGTTATAAATAAATAGCCCTCCTCAAATGTATAAAATGATAAATAAATCAATAAAATACAAATAAACAAGAAAAAACAGTGTAGTGACCAGCTACAGCGGAAAACATTTGGCGAGCAGACTACCAGCACGGTTTATGACGTGCGCGCTTGAAAGGCTATTTTTGAGGAAACCGTTTTTAGCTTATTTAATTTCTAAAAATTCGACAATGCATGTCCGCGTAGAAACTTTCTCCGACGGCCTCAATAGCAAATTGCCGCATCATAAACCAAGGGTTTCCGAAAGGTCAGCCGTACGAGGCCCAGAGGCCCGAACCGGCAGGTCACGAGTACTTGACCTGGAGGAAACTCAGCTGCCCGCCAAGTGACGTCAGGGGAAAAACCTCCCCCGCCAAGTCGCACTGCGGTCCCCGAAAAAGCGCGCCAAGGGCACAAGGGACACGCAGCGACTTGGGGAAAGAAATTACCTGATTGGTTAACACCGATGCGACGGGTTAACCAATCAGGTACGATTAACAGACAGCAAAAAGTTAATAAGAAAAGCGAGGTGTCAGGAGGCCAGTCAGGCACGGACCTCCAACGCCGACAGTCCAAAAAAATAAAGATCGTACTAAGACCGTGAGGGTACTTAGCGAAACCCTACACACGTTTCGTTATTTATAATAATAACCATATTCCCTCAGGACATACCTTGGAGATCCTTCGAAACCGTCTCTTCCATTACCAAAAAAATTTAGAGCGGTCTACTAGTAATGAAAATAATTGAGGTGGTCACGTTAGGTGGACCACCCTGTACGTATAATAAAAACGAAATATAGTAGGTCATCCTGAGAGTTCTCGCGGTTTTTAAGCTGTTCATTTTGAAAAAAACATGACTCCATTGAAATCACACATTTTTATTTAAAATAATCTCTATAATGTTCGATACACTTTTGCCAACGTATTACAAGAGCATCAACCCTTTGACTGCGGCGCACTGCTATATTTTTATGCCAAAATATCGAAGAGCGTTAAATTTTGAGTAAAAAAGTATATTTCGAGTATAGCATTCCGTTTAAAGAAACGAAGTTGACCTTGAAATCTCCGAAACGCCTCCACCTAAGAAAAAGATAAATGCATTACATAATGTATCCCTCCAAACCATACAACATTTCTATAAAAAAGTTTTTTCATACAATGCATACTTTAAAAGTTATTCAGGGTGAACAGGTTGCATGGACCATCCTGTATACGCCTTTCGTAGTCAAAGGGTTAATTCCGCGTATATAAAAATCCGAATTTGTAAGAGAAAGCAAGTCGCAATTGGAGAAGTCGCCAATTGAAAACCGGGGCAGTTTCCCGATTATGCAATGTCTACAGACGAAGTAATTTTGTCTGGTAAACAAGACCTGCAGGACGTCACACAGAAAGTTCCTCGTTCGGGAAACCGGCCTGTAAATCCTATATGTATAGGTCCTTGTTTTCACCGCGTGTGGGCTTATGATAAGTCAATTGCCGTTGAGGGTGATCTGGCTGGGCAATCTGTCGAGAGAAAGTTGTTTTCCAGTCAGACCTAGGTCATTCAGAAAATACACAGTCCTTTGAAAACGATACGCAGCGTAAGCCTAAACACGTGGCCTTAATATTTCACCGACTGGCCACGAGTATACTCGTGTTTACATGCCCGATAGTTGATCAATAACGAGTTAACTTGTTTAACACTAGG
>NW_017100316.1:59078-61799 GCF_001263275.1 Habropoda laboriosa | reverse complement strand
GTCACGGTCGTTAAAGGACCGCGCGGATTCGTTCGGGGCGCCGCTTTTAAAATTACATTCTCCTATCTTGCGACATACTTGGCCGCGCTGCAACTTTTATCCTTCATTACGTGACTGCGAAAGGACGCATGAAAAATTCACGGGCCGCGGCCAGAACGTCTGCGGTAAACCGGAGACAGCCGTAGGCCGGAATTAATTCTCTCTGTCGCGTGTTCGCCTCTCTTCCGCGCCAGGCCACCTTTTAACGCGTCGTCCAACCGTGGAAACGCGCCTTTCGCATTCTGCAATTCCCAGAAATCGCTCGACCGTTCGCGTTTAAACGATATCTGCAGGTGAATTGTATCGATCATTGCGCATTTTTGTCGCTTATCGTCTCGTTTGAAGCAGTCCTTTTTACGGTCGAAACTGGATTGATCGATTTTGGTGAAATTTTAATTAGCTTTGTAGCGACCAGCTACAGCGGAAAACATTTGTCGAGCAGACTACCAGCACGGTTTATGACGTGCGCGCTTGAAAGGCTATTTTTGAGGAAACCGTTTTTAGCTTATTTAATTTCTAAAAATTCGACAATGCATGTCCGCGTAGAAACTTTCTCCGACGGCCTCAATAGCAAATTGCCGCATCATAAACCAAGGGTTTCCGAAAGGTCAGCCGTACGAGGCCCAGAGGCCCGAACCGGCAGGTCACGAGTACTTGACCTGGAGGAAACTCAGCTGCCCGCCAAGTGACGTCAGGGGAAAAACCTCCCCCGCCAAGTCGCACTGCGGTCCCCGAAAAAGCGCGCCAAGGGCGCAAGGGACACGCAGCGACTTGGGGAAAGAAATTACCTGATTGGTTAACACCGACGCGACGGGTTAACCAATCAGGTACGATTAACAGATAGCCAAAAGTTAATAAGAAAAAGCGAGGCGTCAGGAGGCACGGACCTCCAACGCCGACAGTCCATTTCAATAAAGATCGTGCTAATACCGTGAGGGTACTTAGCGAAACCCTACTCACGTCTCGTTATTTATAATAATAACAACATTCCTTCAACAGTAAAAATATAGAAATAAAACTTAATATTACTTAATTACTATTCGCCCCCTTTCTGACTAGATTCTTGACTTATCTGAATTGACTAGACTGTCTGTTTTTCCTTTGGTATTTCTTTGTCCCCTTCCCCCTTTGCGTCCTTTACTTTATCCCTATTCGTTACTTTTTACATTTCCGGTCGTTTCCTTATCTCATCCAACGCCTCCCCTATAGCTTCATCCACCTGCGTTTGCGCCTTTCCCACATTCCTTTGTGTCTTTTCTTTAATCCAGTCACACATGGATGAACAGTGTCCGTATTTTCTGCATTGTCAGGATCTTATTAATAGTCTTGACATCCTAATTATCCTACAATTCGTCCAACCTACCTTAATCCTTCCCAGTTTGTATAGTTTCTTAGTCGCTACCCTTGGCATTTTAACCAGAGCCGTTTTACCCAACCAAGGTTACATGATGAGTCTTACTATTTCCACCTGTTCCGCTTCCTTCCCTGCCTAGCGCCCTTTCTTCTATTATTCTTTCCCCTATTTCCTCCCTTGTTGCTGTATTTTCTAATCCTCTTATTTTGATGCCCTCCCTTTCCCCTAGTTGCATTATCCTGGTTCCCTCACCCATCCTTTTCTGTCCCCCCGTCGTGGTTCACCTAACTTTCTTAATATTAATACCCTTGAACGATCCAATTTTCTCCTTAAGTTCCTTAACCCCGTCCTCGTAAGTCTTCCCTGCGTTGATTAAAACCGCTGCACCCTTCTTGGATCTCAAATCCTTTCCTCCTTTTCCCTGCCCTTCATTTATCCTTTCACTTCCCTCATTCCTTGTTCTAACCCCCTCCCTTACTCCCACTTTCTCCACCCATGTCAGTCCTACCAATTTTCCTCCGTCTGGGTTCCCACCGTCCTACTAGAAAGTAGTCCTAAAGGATTTTTTCCTGTCACTTCTACTGTTACCTTCTCCTCCATTCTTACCTACCTTTCCAGCTGTTTTTTAAATATATCAATTTCCCTTGTGATGAGCGCATCCATTTCCGATCTTATTTCGTTTCCTCCTCTTTACCCTTCGCCTCCCTGTCGACCTCCCTGCTCCCTACTCTCCTTGATATCATGTCCTGGATTGACACAAAAGTAACATATATTTTCCCTCATTTCACACTGCATTTTATGCGGGTATTTCCCGCGGTGAGAACATCTTATGATCGGCGCATACCTGTCCACCTTACACATGCATCACCCCACCCTCATAAATCCTTCCCTAAACACTTTTTCCGTACACCTTTCTTCCATGATGATGCATGCATTTTTATTCCCCATTCTATTTTTTCTCAGACATACTATCTTCGCTCCTTGTCACCGATCCGAACTCGAGCTTCCTCCTCCGTAATTATCTCCTCCAAGCTTTGTACGAAGATTCTTCCCTTACTACCCCCTATCTTAATCATCGTTGCCCGTATGTCGTCCAGCCTTCTTTCTAATTTCTCTTTGTCTCTCTCCTCCGGTACAATGATAAGCACATCTTCTACTCCCCTCACCCTCCTTATTCCTAATGCGTTAATATTATTAGCATTTATTCGTTTTTCTATTACAGCCACTTTTTTTCGAAATTCTCTCCTTTTCCATGTCCATCTTTATCCTAACCGCCTCTTTTCTATTTATACCATTTCTCACTGTCCTTTCTTTATCCGTCCCCATTC